>NW_006159998.1:252769-275359 GCF_000334495.1 Tupaia belangeri chinensis | reverse complement strand
CCCCCCAGGGGGGATGGTCACGCCGCAATCCCTTCTCCTCCATTCTCCTCTCGGGATCTTGGGCATGCACACACATGCGCCCAGCGTGAGTTTTAAGCCACCGGGTCCGGGATGCAAATTGTGGTCGACTACGTGAGAGTCCAATGACATAGCCATTACGCCAACTGATGGTTCCCTCAATTTTATTATTTTTAAACTTTCAATCACTATGTATCATTACAGCATGAAAGATTAATCTTCCTAGCATGAATTCACTGCATATTAGTTCTGGCAAAGATATTATCATACACATTAATATCAACAGATAATTTTCCACTTGCACATTTTAGAAATCATAATTCTGGATGTTGACATAATAGAAATCCCTAATTCTTAGATTCTAAAATCCTTAAAGTCTAAAAATCTCTAATATGTAAAAATGTCAAATGATAATCCCAAAATATTAAAATACCAAATGTTGAAATTCTGAAAGCTGAAATCCCCCAAAAAAGCCGTATTCAGCTGACGCAACTTTAAAATATAGTTCATTGTTAGAAAGGCAGTCAGCTCTTATGGATTACTGCCAACAAAGGGCCTATAATATATCCCAGAGATATACTTTTTCATATGTTAGGTATTTCATTTATTATTTTTATTACCTTTATTATTATTATTATTATTATTATTATTATTATTTGTATATGCCACATGGGCTCACCTGAGGAAGAGAGAAAGAGAGAGAGAAAGAAAAAAAGCGAAAAAATAAACCACCAGGTCCAGGATCATATGTAGGCACCCAGCTTCTTAGCCACCATGCCATCTGCTAGCCCCTTCTTTCTTTTCTTATTTTTTCCCCTATATGGTTGGTTTAGTTTTTACAGTTTGCTCTGTATTTCATGTTCCCATCAGTTGCAATACTCTAGGTATAAATTATGCGGATATTTAGAGAATTCTAATTCACTTTATCTAAATTTTGCAAATTTTATGCTATAGCAGTGTATTTTTGCAATATTGATCTGTATAAGCATTGTGCGTATATGTATAAAAAAAGGAAAGTTCCTCAACAAATATATGTCCTTGTTGCATCTCTGCATTTGAGAAAGATAAAATGTCGATCTTTCAGACTTTTGGGCAACTGCATTTGCAGTATCATCAATGCAGTTTGTGATAGATTTCATCGGAAGATGTCAATGACCAGTTATAAATCTGGGAGCATGCAATAACCAATCCTGGTAATGAGAGGCTATATATCCCACTTTTGACATGTTTCTTTCTGAATATAATTTGTCTGCTCATAACTGTTAAACCTGTGCAACTGTCAGTATTATACCTGAGTGTTTATGCTTGTATGCCAATATGTAATTACCACCTGTTTTATTGGTACAGTAGCCTTTGAAGTAGTCTGTGATATTTTCATATATTTCTTAAATTCCCCCTATAAAAATGTAAATATGTGTCTTCAAATTTTTTAAAATTACTTATGTAGAATTAATCATTTGTGATTTTTAATCTTTTGGGATTTCAACATTCAGGATTATGGCATTTGAGATTGAATTTTGAAGGTTATGGCCCAAATAACCAAGAACATCTATGCATGAATTTAATTAATGCCCTTTTTACACAAAAAAATAACTTTTTATATTTAATAAATTAAAATGCTTTACCCTCTTTTCCAGAAATGTCCTCTTTAAAATTTTGTTACTCTATATTAAAAATAAAAATATAAAATTGTTCTCCCATTTGTGTTCCCCAAAAATTGGTACTTGGTGTTGATTCATTATATTCTTTATATGTTGTATTGAAGGCATATATAACATTGTCAGTCAATCTGCCACCATTAGGAGCTCCATTTGCAGGAAAGAATAATGTATGTTCCTTTATTTTTCCATCACCTCTGTAACATATGGAATATTGTCTACTGAAATAGGTTGTTTTAAAGATTAAATGGGCTGACATAGGAAAAGTTACTACTGTTTGTTCAGGTGTCACCAGTCTCTGGACCATTGACCAGTACCACAGGAACCTGGCCACACAGCAGGAGACAAACAGAGGTCTAGTGAGACTTGACTCATCCTCAAACTATTTTCCCCCAACCACCCCTTCCATCAATGCAAGAATTTTCTTTCATGAAAATGGTTCCTGGTTCCAAAAAAGGTGGGACTGCTGTCCAAGATATATGTAAAGCATGTAGATAATTCCTGTCACATAATAACAGCATGAGTCTTTTGGTTATTTTACTGCTACTACATACAATTTGATTTTAAGAGAAAAGCTAGGGATTGATTCCCTTGAAGATATTTAGCATTTAAAATCTGTCTGTGAGCATCCTAAATATTCTGACAACTTACCAAGGGACAAATAAACTGGAACTGGATATTCAGCTCTGTGGTTCTTCATGTTTATACATTAGCTTCCTGTGAAGGCTGTCGGAGAACGGAGAACAACGTAATATATTTGTTCTTTTTAGTACTTTTTGTGCATAAAAAAGGTACATCAGCTTCCTCACCAGGGCACATATGTCAACTAAGTCTTATTTTTCATTTGTAAGATGTTAGCTTCATTTGTTAGATGTTAAAACAGTTAAACTGCAGTGTATTTATAAACTATTAAAACCGTTAAAAATTTATCTGGCCTAGGGTTTCACAAAGCAGCACTGGTGACATTTGGGGCCAATACTTCCTTGCAGTGGGGAAGGGAAAACTATCTTGTATATGTTTGGGTTTTTACCAGCATCTCTGCTTGTACTCGCTAGATGCCAGTAGCATTCTCTGTACTTATGGTAATCAAAATGTAATAGAATGTCATTCCTAATTTCTATTTTTTCTAAGATCTACTTTGATGTGATGCCTAAGGCAATTAACACATACATTTTAATAAAAGAAGCATATAAAATTAAAACTGAATATATATTTTTTATGAAGTGGGTCACGGTTGAGAAGAAAGTAGGACAAAGTAGAATATGTATAATAATTATTCTTGAAAAATATTTATTTTTCAGTTTTTTTCTATGGTGAGAAAGAGAAATTGTGACCTGAGAAACTATATTGCATTTCCATTTTAAGAGAGTAGTGTAAGATGCAAATTTAACCCACTAAAATGGTGCTTTCTCTGTAATAATATTTATATTCTAATATGCAATTCTAATTGGAACAAAAGTAAAGTCTATATGATGACCTTTTATTATTATTGCCTAATACCTTGAATATTGGAAGTAAGAGATAAATGAGTTTTAAGAAATAAGCTGAAAAATGACAATCTTCCTAGACTTAAAAATTGTAAGTCATATTTAAATAATGTGTTCAATATTTACCTTTAAAGGAATTTATGAATAATTTTAAAAAAATTAAAAATTTCCTTGAAATGCCATCATGATATATTTTTCACATTAATACCTTAAAGATAGATGCTGGGACTGAATTTTGAATGAAAATTTGTGCTTTCTTCTTACTTACAAACACTGTCAAATATGGTAAAGAAGACATGTTATGATTTATAATGAACACATTGTTATTAGTTCTGTTAAGTAAGTATATACTCCATTTCCTTGTTATACAAAATAAGTTACTTGACAAAACAAGTTTTCATCATATCATAAGTCATTTCTCTAAAATGAGAAGATTTCCTTTCCTGCTCCATAAAATCATCTTTATTTCATTTTCTTGACCAAACTAAAGGAAAATTACCTGACATCACATCCCAGCACCAGATAAAAGCTCTATGAGGTATAAAATCCTTGTAGTTCATACTACTTTGAAGTAATGCAAAATAATTTGATTTGGTCTTACTTGACTATTGAAAATTTGTAAATTAACATATGTGGCTTTTGTGGAATTTTGGAAGCCCATGATGTCCTCTTTAGCTGATCAGAAGATGGAATCCAATAGCCATAAGTCATGGCCAGAACAAGGACTTTCCTACAAAAGTCAATTTTTTTTTTTTTTTAAATTTCAGAGAGTACTTTTTTTCCTGTAGTTTAACCTGAAGACTGCAAAACAAACTTTGCAATTAAAACCATTTACTGGGACAATATCTAGACCTACCCACCCAGAGTAACACCATAACACCATAGCACTGATGTGAGCAAAATTAGCTTCTAAACCATGCAGTTCCAAATGTACACACGACCAGGACAAGTAACATGAACACCACTCCATCATTTGTTTTGGTTCTGTATAACTTTGCTGCAAAACATAATGGCTTAAACCAGCAACAGCTGTTTATTTGTTCTTGAATCTGTCATTTGAGCAGACTGGCTAAGGATAAAGTCAGCCTGCACTCCAACACCTAGTTTATCATCTGTGATCACTTGAACTGGTAGGGCCACGATGACTGCAGGGTGACTGAGTATCTCTTTTTCATTTAGTCTTAGAGTATCTCCTTTAGGTCTTTTTTCAAGAAGATGACCATAAAGTAGTTGAAGATCAAGTATTTAAGACCAAGGTAGACATTTCTAGCTTTTCATATCCTACACTGGAAGTGCCAGAACACCCTTCTTCCTTTCTTCTCCAAAAAAAAAAAAAAAAAAAAAAAAATGGAAGACACTAAAGCCACCCAGATTCAAGGGGAGTAGAATAGGACTACCTATTTTGAGGATAGCTGTCAATGAATTGACAGTCATCTTTATGCATCACAACATTCTATCATAATTGATAAAGATAATAGAATATAATGATAGATTTTTCTGAACCCCTAAATAATTTTAATAGAGGTTTTTGGGGAAGACAGGCAGCTAGGAATTTGTTTTGGACAAATTTTCCCTTAATTTCATCTAATTAATTAATTAATTAATTAATTTTGAGGGAGATTTGCTATGTGGCACATACATTTGCCAGAAAGACATGAAGAAAGACAGAAATCAAGAAATCACCCCCCACAGAGGGGATGGCTACACTGCAATTTAGAATAAATAAATATGTACTAAAATTCTCTTTTTTATTAATTTCTCTGTATATTGGTTCTGTTTTTATGTGATGATTCCTAGCCATGCTAATTAATAAAAAGAGAATATAACTAAACACAAAATTAATTAGTATGCTATTTGAATTATTGGAGAGCTAAATGTAAAACTATGTAAAACACCAATTAATCAAGTGTAATTTATGCAAAATCTTCATACTGTGCTCTTTGTCTGGTACTACTTCAGTAAAAATAGAAGTTGCAAAGTAAATAATAACTAATGAGCATACTTATGGTGGTTAACTGAACTATATTAAAAAAAAGCATATATTTTTAATATAATTTATTCACCCAGATGAGGAGCATATAAATTAATTCCATGTATGTATGCCCATGTATGTAATCTCTCATGATACTTAATTTAATAAGTGATTATTAAATTTTAAACACTATGATATAACACCTTAGTTGATATCAATTTCATGATGAGTCAGTGATGAAGAAAAACCATATTTGAATGTCCTCATTTTATGGAAAAAACAAAAACTTCAGCTGTCTCATCATAAGAATATTGGAACAGTTCTCTGAGTAGCATATATAAAATTAGAACACTTTTCTTTAGTTCCTGCAATAGAATTTATTATCTTTATTGTGCTTTTATTAAAAGAAGCTAGATATTTAGGGGGCATACAAGGTTTTTATATTTTTAAAAATAAAAGAATGAAATGTTCACATTTTATCAAAGTAAAAACAGAAGCATCTACTAAACCATCATTGAGAGGATGCACAAGTCTATGATAGGTTCGAGTCTCAGGAGACCAGAATGCATACCAAGGAGGCAACCTGTGGACATCTGAGATTCCGCTCTACACAGTGAACTGCAGGTTCAGTCCCCAGAAGAAAAGGAACTGAACATAAAAACACATGCCACCTCTCGAAAATAATTCTTTTTAAGAATCATGAACACCTTGCCCTCTTCACTAAGTGCTCTGCTTACTCTGGGCTTTGTCATAAGTGTATCTAGGAAGTGATTATGTGAATTTATTTTCAGCTTCTTTATTTCCTGTTATCTCTTCACAGTAAGAGAATCTGATACCACCTACATGATTTAGCATTGCTCACAAACCTCCAGAAAACAATGGCCTAATCTGGGGTATGTTTATCTTTCAATGATGATCTTATTTTGAGGAAAAGGACAATATGTACATGCAATACTTTCATGTATACGTGTGTGTGATTTCTTAAATTAAGTAATATTTATTACTTGATATATGTAGTAACTAACTCAGAATTTACTTGTATGATTGTGAAAAATTCCTTAAAATGGAATATCTGAAGATTATAATATATCCTAGCTATAGGACAAGGGAAATAAACTGTTTCCCTTCTTAGATAAAAATAGATTTAAAAAATCATTTGCATGTCATTTTTTTATTATTATAATATGATGTTTTAATGATTTTTTAATACTTTGCTTGAGTTTGTTACCATGTCCACTCTGCAACAAAACCGAGGCATGTGCACAGATATTTCACTCCTGGAGCTCAGAACTCTTTTTAAACAAGTTGCTACTTTTCTCCACCACATCTCTAGTGAACGTGCATAATTTTGTTTTTTCAAAATAATGCATATTGTTTTTAAATTTGACTAAGGTATAATTTTGGGTCTTTCAGTATGACAAAGTGAATTAAAAAACGGGTTTTTGCAATTTTCATTTGTGGTGGTTGTTCTTTAAGTTTTATTTGTGTGTTAGTTGACTTTTTTGCTACTTTGATCTTATGAACAATTTTAATCATAAGCCATTCAATGTTTAGCATTTTTAAGTATAAGTGTGTATGTATACTTAAGAATTATATAATTAAGAAATTATGTGCAAGCTAATATTTCATGTCATATTTAATATATCTTACTTTATATATACTATTCTGTAATATGAACAGTAACATGAAAATACATGCGTATATCATATTTACCTATAGTATTTATAATAAATTTATAAATATTGTGGTAAAATAATGGTATCTGTCTATATAGACCATAATGATTAACTAAAACTGAGATAGTTTACAATATATTTTTAGGGAGATTGACTACAAAATATAATTATGTTGACACAATTTTTGTGATTTATTTCACCAGTGCTCTTATTGCTAATTACGTTCTTAATCACTAATCATTTCTCCTACTGATACTTTGAGGTAAGTCAAAGTCATCTCTCTCATGCATTATTCAGCCAGCCTCTTAAATGCATTATCTTACTGAAGTGTATTCTCAAAGCAAATGTTAGAGTGAGTCTGTGAAAATGTAAGTTAGCTATGTTGATCCTCTGTGCCATTTTATATCCGTGTCACTAATATAACATCCAAATCTCTTGTAGAGTGCCCCAAGCTTACTTCTGTATCTCTTTTTCAGTTTTTCATATATATTTTTATCCACACTTAATCAGCAGATGTCCTTACAGCATATAATACGTTTTTTCAGAGTATATGTGCATCACGTGTCAAACAAGTAAAAAATATTACCATCATTCAAAGAGATTGCTTTCCAATCTTAAGGCTGATAAATGTTTTTACTTTTCCTTTTCTTTTTCTGAGATCCTTCCTCTCATCCTCCACTTGGTCCACCCCCCCCCATACAGTCGCTAATATCTATACTTGCTATCTCTGTTATTTTATCTTCCAGTCTTTTAGTTTCTGTCATAAAGTGCAGACAGTTCAGTCAATTTTCAAAACTGTACTATTAAAACATCCTACCTCAGAATTTGAGCTTGTTGTCCTCTCTTCCTGGGACATTCTTTCTTTAAATATGCACCTGATTAAATCACTTCATCAGTTTTCTGTTCAGAATTAAACTTTTATGGAGTCCTTTGAACAACTTTTATGTGGTAGACTGAATAATCTCCAATGATATGCAAGTTCTAATCTCTAGTACCTGTGAATATTACCATACATGACAAAGAGGATTTTGCCAGGTGTGTGTCAATCCAAGGTTTTGAGATAGGGAGATTATCAAAAATTACTTGGGTGAGTAGATAGTAACTATAACCACACATGAGAGGAAATCAAAAGGAAATTTTATAAAATAAGAGAAGTTCATGTAATGATTGATAAAAGTCTGTGCTCCTATCTTTGAAGAGAAAGGAAGAGAGTAAAGAATACAATTTTACAAGCTTAAAATAGAATAAAGCAGACTTATTTCTAGAGCCATTGGAAGGGATTTGGCTGCACTGACACCTTGATTTTTACTCAGAGAAATCGATTTCTGACATTTTACCACCAAAATAATGATAACAAAAGTTGGGTTTTTGGGACCAGAAGATAGCATAATGTTTATGTGTATGGACTCCCACATGGTTGACCTCAGTTTGAGTCCTGAAGTCACTAGCTTAAAATCATGTCAGGTGCATGTGGGTGCATGCCCAAATCCCCAAGAGGAAAACAGAGAAGGGACTGTAGTGTGGCCATTCACCTGGGGTACGATTTCTCATTTTTTTGTCTCTTTGTTTTTCTCTGTCTCTCCGGAAAGCATACATGCCCTATAGCAAAAATCTCTCTCTTAAAAAAAAAAAAAAAAAAAAGTTTTTTTTTTTTTTTAATCCCATCAGTTTTGTGGTAATTGTTAATAAGAGCAATAAGAAAGCTATATACTATAAAACAGAGTACCAATGATCTTTTTCCATTCCCTTTCCCTTCTTTACATTTCTTCATGGTACTTACCATGATTATGTATAGTGTATGAACATGTATTTTCTTTATCTATTTCCATAACAGAATATAAAGTCTTCCAAAGCATAAGATTTGTCTTGTGTGCTGCTTCATCTCTATAAACTATGCTATTTCCTAGTGCAGAGCAGTAAGTGATACATATTTATTGAATGTATGACATTTATGTACATGAAGAAAATTTTTGATATTACATTATGAGTGTCATTAAAATAACATAATATTATGTCAAAAAATGTAAAGGTAATTGATAGACTATGTTTCTGCAGAAAGACCTACTTAATAGATACACTTTTCATCCATAACACTATATCCTGGTTCATTTTAAATTGTTCATATATTTTTTTAGTTTTTTTTTTGGTAAAGAGCACATGTGCTCTCCAAAGATAGACACTGAGAAATCATCTCCCAGGGAAGACGACCATGAGACAATTCCTTCTCCTCTGTTCTCCTACTGGGACTTGGGGCACACATGAACAACACCTGGTATGATTTTTAAGCCTCCAGGTCCAGGACTCAAACCATGATTGAACAGGTGGGAGTACAGCAACGCAACCATCACACCATCTCCTGGTTCTAATCTTGTTTTTTCTTTTTCTTTCTTTTTTTTTATAAAAGGTTTTTGTTGTTGGTTTAATAATGATAAAAATCGAAGAACTAAAACTGAAGTTGCATACAGATGCAAAGGGAAGAGTGAACAACTTAAATAGCACCAGCATGTTTTTAAATCAATCTTACTGCTAAATATCAAATAAAAAGATTACGTTTTCCTCCTCACTCAACAGTACTAACGGGCAATCATAGATTTTTCCAAGTAGAGAATCTGGGCAGAACACGAGGCAAACAAAAGAGGTCTGAGTTTTGAGTTTAGAAAAAAATGGATCTGTTTTGATTGCAGATGCTAGAAACACTGTGGGAGAAGGGTGGGAAATGGGGGAGGGTGAAAGGAGAGGAATCCAGGGAAAAAGAAAAAATAAATGTTTAAGGGACATGAAAATGAAAAATTATGTGTTGACAATAACATATATAATAATATGTTTAACTAGAATACTATGTGGCATATTTGTGCTGGAAAAATTCATTTTACAAGCTACAATGACATAAAGTGGCTGTATAAAATTAAAGTTTTAAAAGAAAGAAAAAAAGAAAATGGATCTGCATATGGAAGTCAGTGTGATAAACTTAAATAGAAACACATTAATCACAAGATATGTTTTGTTATCTCTGGTTACTCAGATTGTAACTGTGTAAGCAGAGAGCATGCATAGGTTATGCAATGACTCAAAGATTGCTCTCAGAATGTCAGTTCTGCTCATTAATAGTTTTATGATACTTAGAAATATTTTTTACTCTGTATTTTTAAAAAAATAATGTAGAAATTGTTAATTAAACTAATCTCTATTTCCAAAAGTTTGAGTTACTGTATGTTTATGGATTGCCTAGCAGACGGGTCTCCAACCTCCAGGCTACAGACTAGTACATTGTAAGAGTAATAAAAATAAAGTGCACAATAAATATAATGCTCTTGAATCATCCTGAAACTATCACCCCCAGTCCTGGTCCCTGGAAAAATTATCTTCCATGAAACAAGTCCTTGGTGCCAAAAAGGTTGGGGATTGCTGGTCTAGCACACATAGCGTCTATGGCTGAAGTTAATCTCTTTTCTTTATCTAAATGCAGGATAATCCTCATTATCTCATGCTGTTACAGTTACTGGGTTATGGAGAAAAGCATATTTGGTTTTGACTGAATGATGTCATCTTGTTCTGCACCTAAGGGACTACATAAACCTGAATGTATGGCAAGTTGGAACCAAACAGGTGTGAAGGAATTCCTTCTGGTAGGGCTAACTGAAAACCCTAATTTGCAGATCCCTCTTTTTCTGCTTTTCATCCTTATTTATTTAATCACTCTGGTAGGTAATTGGGGAATGATCATCTTGATCAGGTTAAATGTCCAACTTCATACGCCCATGTACTTCTTTCTTAGCAACCTCTCCTTTTGTGATATCTGCTACTCTACTGTCTTTGCTCCTAAAATGCTGGTCAATTTCCTATCAAAGCACAAATCCAGTACATTTTCTGGCTGTGTTCTACAGAGTTTCTTTTTTGCAGTATATATAACCACAGAGGGTATCCTCCTGTCTATGATGGCTTATGATCGCTATGTGGCAATAGCTAATCCCTTGTTATATACAGCCATTATGACCCAAAGCATTTGCATTCAGATGGTCCTTGTATCTTATTTAGGGGGCCTCATTAATTCCCTGACACACACAATAGGTTTACTCAAACTAGACTTCTGTGGTCCTAATGTTGTGAATCACTATTTCTGTGATATCCCTCCCCTTCTGAGGCTTTCTTGCTCTGATGCCCATGTGAATGAAATGTTGCTTTTGATCTTTTCTGGGGTCATCGCAATGTTCACTTTTATTATCATCATGGTCTCTTATATCCGCATCATTATTGCCATCCAGAGAATCCACTCGACTGAGGGGAGGTACAAAGCTTTCTCCACATGTGCCTCCCACCTGACTGCTGTGACCTTGTTCTATGGATCTGTGACCTTTAGTTATATCCAGCCAAGTTCTCAATATTCCCTGGAACAAGAGAAGGTGTCCGCCGTGTTTTACACATTGGTGATTCCCATGCTAAACCCACTGATATACAGTCTGAGGAATAAAGACGTGAAAGATGCAGCAAAAAGGTCAATAAGGTGGAACAGAACACCCAGTTGACTCAATCTTAGCTATGATTCTGTTAACCTAATATTAACTTGAAAATATGTAGACTATTTTTTAAATTATATCAAAGATGCAATAACAAACATAGTCAAGACACTCTTACGCAATTTGTACCAAGTGTGATAAGTTGGAGTTGAAGACTGAAAATCATTGTTTCATCCAATGTTATGTTGCTGACTTAATAAGTCATTCCTTCAAAAGCTAATAAATATTTTTTTCTAAGAAATTTTCATGCTAAACTAAGCATGGATTTAAAAGTACCTAGCATTGACTCAAATCAATAGAATATTCCAATAGACATTTATCAAATGCACTAGTCTCTCAAATAAAAACTGACATATTCCTTTGACATAATTTTCTCAGATAATACCATTATTTCTTCTTCTAAAAGTACTATCATTTTAGTAAAAATAAATATCCTCCACTGCGTTTTATTTCTTTGTTTTTGTTTTTAGAGAGATTTTTGTTATAGAGCACGTGGGCTCGTTGGAGAGAAAGAGAGACAGAAAGTGAGAAATCATCCCAGGGTTCATTGCCAAACTGCAGTCCTTTTTCCAGCATTCTCCTCTCAGGATTTCAGGCATGCACAGACATGCATCCAGTGTGAGTTTTAATCCACTGCGTCCTGAACTCGGTTGGGAGTCCAGTGATGTAACCATTACACCATCTACTGGTCCCTAAATTGCATTTCTTAGTAGTCATTTAAGAATGGCTAAAAATACAGTAAACCCCCTCTAGTTATTAAGTTTTTTCATACAATGCACTTCCATACAGGATGTTTATCATGTTAGTCACTCTGTGTGATATAAACCTAAAATGACGTAAGGTATGGAACACAAGTTGTTAGAAGAACAAAAAAAAAAAAAAATAGTAGAAAAGTAGAAGGACTATTTAAAAATAAGAAAATTTGTAAGCTAGGCTCAAGCATAAACTTTATAATCAAAGGCAGTAGGGAATAAGTTTGGAAATTATAAAAGGCTGTGTGCATGAAGGTCTTTTAATGCTAGTATAATGTTTCAATTCTCAAAGACCAATAAGTGCAACCGTAAATGAAATGCAAATGATACACTTTAGGAAAATTTCCATGATGCCACTATTATCAGTATATTGGAAGGTAAAATAACAAGATGGGAAGAATATTACAATTTCTGAAGAGAAAATAATAATACTCTGAGGCAGATAAGGAGTGTTATAAGTAAGTAATAGAAAAAGACATATTCATGAGATAGTTCATGAAAATAATCAAGATTTGAGACATAATTAATATTGTGGTTTTTGGTTTTGTTTTTGAGAAAAAGAGGTTTAAAATGACTGGAAGCTTTTGAATTTGTGTCGCTGGTACAGTAAATTGTTTAGGAGAAAAAAAAAAGAGAAGAATCTGAATGCCTTAGAATTTCTGAAGAAAACTATCTGTGAAGATGGTATAGACAAGATCAAAGCCCAAGAGATTGGAGATATCTTGGAGGGTTTAAGAAACAAGAGAAATATCAGACCTGGAGCAAAAAATGTTTAAAAACGTACCAGGTTATGTGAGTTGTTGTATAAATAGAGACTTTGGGTTCGAATGATAAGTAGACAAATAGCCCAATTTATGCATTAAAAGTTTAGTCTGGCTATTGTATTAGTAATAAGTAAAGAATAAAATGATAAAGGTAAGAATACAGAAAGCCAGGAAGAAGGTTACACAGTAATTCAGCTAAGAGCTGACGGCATGATAGGAGTTGTACAAATGACAAATGAGAAACACAAATACAGGATATATTTTCATGCTATATTTGGCAGAATGGTGAAGGAAATAGTGGAGTCAAAGAAGACTCCAAGATCTTTTTCCTACAGAAAAGGAGACACAAAATAGCAATGAAACTAACAGTATGTGTATTATTTTTAAACATATAAATGAGATTTTGGAAAAATGAAATTAAAATACAACTTTACTCCGGTGCAAAAACAAGTGAAATCTAGGGCCATCAGGTGATGTGGTGGTTAAGGTTCTGGATTTCCACATGGCCAACTGCATTTTAAGTCCTGGCCCCCACAGCTTGAAAAGCATTCTGGGCACGTGCTTGTGTGCCCAGAATCCAAAGAGAAGAATGGAGGAGAATGGATTGTGGCATGTCCATCTTCCTTGGGGATAGTGTCATTTTCTACTTTCCATCTCTCAGTCTCTACAAAAAGTTGCACATACCCTACAGCAAAAGCCTACAAAAATTAAAAATTAAAATAATCGAAATCTATGCAATTTTTTTATAACATATTTTTATGAGGTTTTTAAAGACCCTTCAGATTATTACAAAAAACTATGATGGAAACAAAAAAAAATGCATCAATACACATCAAAGGATGCTATCTATAACCTCTATAACTGTGGGCAATATATTTAAATATGCCAATTCAATTTTTCTCTTGAAGAAGAAAATAATTGTATCATTTAAAAGTTTCATAGATAGTATAGAGATAGACTAGGTAGAGGACAGAGGTATGAAGATGCAGTTTAGGGAGGTCAGTGGATGACACAGCGGTTAAGGTACTGGACTCCCACACAGCTGAGTCTCAGACCTGGTGGCTTGAAACTCATACTGAATGTGACTGGGTGTATGCTCAAAATCCTGAGAGAGAATGAAGGAGAAGGGATTGCAGTGGTCATCTTCCCTGGGGTGTGATTTTTCACTTTCCCTCTCTCTTCCCTCTGTGTCTCTCTCTGATGAGTGCATTTGCCTTTAGCAAACAAACAAACAATCAAACAAAAAACTAAAAAAAAAGAAAGCAAAACAAAAGATAGAGTTCAACATAATTTTACTATCTATTAAGTGTTAAAATCTACAATGTACCAAAAGTACTTAAAGATGAGCAATTCTGCAAGTTCAAGGAATACAATGTTACTTATATTTAAGTAGTAAAACATATTTTAGTAACACAAAAGTTAAAAAAAAATACAAAATCCACTTAAGTTATATTGCATATTGAACAGACCCAGCAAATTGTTGTTGTATCACTGGACTCCCACATGGCTAACCACAGTTTGAGTCCTGGGCCTGGAGGCTTGAAACTTATGCCAGGCACATGTTCATATGTGCCCAAAAATCCAGAGGGGAGACTGAAGGAGATGGAATTGCAGCATGGTTATCCCCCCTGGAGGATGATTTCTAACTTTCTGTCTCTCTGCCTCTCTGCCTCTCCAGAGATAATGCACATACCCTATAACAAAAATTTATTTGGAGAAAAAAAGAAAATAATATTATATAATATCTGATAGTTCTTGATGCAGAGGTCAAGAAGGTGATAAAGAAAATAAAGTTGTTGCAATTAATTAGTGTTTTTGGATAAGGGGTATATGTGTGGTCTTTAAATACTCTAGCAAATTTATGGTATTCTTGAATCTCTTATGTAGGTTTACAATGTTTCAAAATGAAAGTTGGTACAATATGAGACATAATGCCTATAAAATGAAAGATAAACACTTACTTCTGGATGGATAGAATCACTTGTGATCAAAATAGCATTTCTGCAGAACTAACAGAGAATGCAAGATACAAATGTCTAGTTTGAAAGTAGACAAACAATAGAGAGCTGATAAATACATACACAAAAAGATAATAGATAAAAGACAGATAGCTAGGTAGATGGTAGATCCGGAGAGGGAGATAAAGGAACTTAACTAGAGAACATCAGAAAAGCAGAGACTAGTTTCTAGTAAGGTTCTGAACAAATCAAACATTAAAGATTATGACCCACCAAAATGGCAGGTTAGCAATTCTGGGCATGTATACAGTGGTTGGTATGGGAAAGAGAAAACAGTGGTCCATTCAACAGCTAGGAGTACTAGAGAGATAAAGGTGATTATACAGGAGCTGAAACACACAGCTTGTTTTTCCCGTAACAATTTGGTCTTGAGGTCTATAAGAAGCTGGCTCTGGACCACAGAGGCTGATTGATACCTCTTGCACTCTTGTGGTGCTTAAAAGACAAAGATCTGCTAAAGGCAAGGACCAGCAAAACTTGAAAGATTTGGCAGATTTTGATCCTGCTACAAACCAGACACAGAGGGTTAGAATTTCTTTCGAAAGCACAAGGATAACTCTGAAAATTCAGAGTAAACTGGAGAGGCAGGGCAGAGTCGTTCTCAGTATCCAGGTGCTCTGTTGATATAGTCCCACCAGAGATAGAAGCTTGCATCAGCGATAAGGCCTGAAACCCCCTAAAGTATTTGCCGCAATTTAGAGATGACAAAGAAGGAAGAGAAATTCACTCCTCTAAAACTCTTGCAGTGTTTAAGGGTTGGAGAGAGTGAGAGAATGAGAGAGAGAGAATGAGAGAGAGAGAGAGCTTAGCTTCTTAATCAAAATGCTGGAAATTCCACGTCCAGAAATAGAGAAAAGCAGAACATAAATGAGATCTAACTTCACACCAGTCCAGTAACAACTCAAACCCTTTTTGTCTACAGGAGAATGCGGAACTTTTCCTTGTGCAAAGTTATGATATCTTCAGCTTTTGTGATCCTTCATTAACATACAAAAGGCCAGAACATACAATCAAGAGTAAAAACTTTCAAAATACAAGCAGGCTCCAGGGAACCAGCAGTTAACGTAATGGCTATGTCGCTGGACTCCCACGTAGTCGACCGCGGTTCGTGTCCCGGACCCGGTGGCTTAGAACTCATGCCGGGCGCGTGTGCGTGCGTGCCCAAGATCCCGAGAGGAGAATGGAGGAGAAGGGATTGCGGCGTGACCATCCCCCCTGGGGGGTGATTTCTCGCTTTCTGTCTCTATGTCTCTCTCTGTCTGGCGAGCGCACGCGCCCTATAGCGAAAATCTCTCCAAAAAAAAAAAAAAAAATACAAGCAGGCTCCAGAGATGACCTATATGTTGGAGATAGAAAAAACTTTTGAAAATATTATTAAAAATCTATTAAAAAGAATTAAGAAAGACAGAAAAATATTTAAAAAGAAATATTTTAAGGGAAATGTAAATTAGTGAAAATAGAAACATGGGGACCAGCAGTTGGCATAATGGCTATGTTGTTGGACACCAATGTAGTTGACACCAGGTTCAAATCCTGGACCTGGTGGCTTGAACTCATGCCGGACGTGTGTGTATGTGTGTCCAAGGTCCCGAGAGGAGAGTGGAGGAGAAGGGATTGCAACCTGGCCATACCCCCGCCCCAGGAGGGGGTGATTTCTCACTTTCTGTCTCTCAGTCTCTCATAGCAAAAACCACTCTCTAAAAAAAATAGAAACATAGGCTTCTTCAAATAAAAAATCAATTCTACAAACTGTGAAATAAGAAAGTATTGAAATGATTTAGGAAGGCATCAAAATGGAACAGAGAATTGATAAACACAAACACACATCAGTATAAATTATCTACACTGAAGCACAGCAAGAAAAACAAAATAGAAAGAGATATCAGAACACAGATGACATGCATAACCCAACCAAATCTCAGAATAAAAGGGAGTGAATGGACAGTAGAATGAATATTTTAAATAAAATGACTAAGATTAAATGAGTAAATATTTTTTATTATTGATTCATTTTTCTTTTTTCTTTTTTTTTTAAGTTTTAGGCTTTTGCCATAGGGCACATGGAGACTATCTGGAGTGGAGAAAAACAGAAAGAGGGAAAGTGAGAAATCACTGTTGAGGGGACATGAGCACACCACAATACCTTCTCCCCATTTTCCTCTCTGGATTTTGGGCACACATGCACTTGTGCCCATGATGATCAAGCCACCAGGTCCAGGATGCAAAATACAGTTGACTGTGTGGGAATCCAGTCACCTTCACCACCATGCCACCTGCTAGCCCCAGACTGACACATTTTCAGCAAATATATTCAAGGAGCTCAGAAAATCCTACTCTTAGCAGCTTCATTCCTAACATTAATAAAGTAAAAACAAAAAATCACCAGATATTGTGAAGAATACATAAATGTTGAGAGTCAGCTAGTGGCATGGTGATTTAGGCTGTTGCATCCCACATGAATGATTGCATGGTTCAAATCCAGGACCTGGCTGCAAGAAAATATGCTGCATGCATGTGCACACATGGGAAGACGAAGGAGAAATGAAGAAGAAGGAATTGCAATGTGACCATCCTCTATTATGGACAGAGGAAGGGTGCTTTCTCACCTTCTCCCTCTCTGTTCTCCAGACCAGTGCACACAGCCTGTGGCAAATAAAAATAAATAAAAATAAATAAATACTTTGATATAGTCACAAAATGGGAGGCTATGTAGCATAATAAAGCTACCGATGCACAATATTGTAGATGAATCTCACTCTTATTCTCAGTAAAAGAAGGCAGATACAGGAGTCTATAATCACGCCTCCATCCCTTCTCCATTCTCCTCTCAGGATTTTGGGCATGTATGCCCACATGACCAGTGTGTTTCTCAGGCTGCCAGGTCCAGAACTTGAACTGCAGAGTTGGCCATGTGGGATCCAGACACCTTAGCCACTATGCCACTTGTTAACTCCGACCATTAGCTTATATTAAAAAAATAATAATAAATAAATAAGACTTTTTCATTTAAGAAGAAACTTAAATGCTTTTAGTATAAAGATCAACTGTTATTTAAATACACACGTGAAGGAATGGGACAAAATATTGCTCCACTATGCAACCTAACTTATGAATAAGAGCCACAGAATTATCTCTAGATGCATACTCCTCTAGGAGTAAGTATTCAGAAAATGATGCTCAGGTTCATTTTAAGGAACCCTTTTATGAAGGAGTAGTTTTAATTTTCTTTGATGAAATTCTTTTTGTCCAAAGGAATCAAGGAATGAAATGTTTTTTTGTTGTTCATTTTGTGTTTGTTTGTTTAATCAGGTCTTGCTCTACTACTGTAAAGTCTATTGATGTTTTCTATTTGGTTTTGATTATTTGTTCTCTGACACACAGGCCCCATTAATATGCTCCTTGGAAAACTGCTATTACTAAAGTAAGGAGCAAGCATCACTGTCAATTATCCCGTGCTTTTTATTTATTTGTTTTAGAGATCATCCTCTTTCTGCCAACTCTAGCCCCACATTTTCTTCTGTTCATTAACCTATTCAGGAAATAAAAGGCCTTAGGGGAGCCATTAAATTCTTAGGAGTTTCCTAAATCCCTAAAGAAACACACTGAAACTTTTAATACTACATGTCTTACAACCTTTTAATCAGAGGGTCAACTCTAGGGAGTCTATTCCCATTTGAATCAAGATAAATATGTAACTGAACTTTTTATTTGATCTTCTTACATGGTCATTTTGATCATCTTATTCTTACTTTCACATCAAGGGGACTATACTTTTGAGTCTCTTATATTAAAGGATAGGTTTAAATTTCAATCCTGCTACCTGTTACTACTACTATTTACTCAGGTTATATATCACTGTAAGAGAAAGGCATATTTATTTCTTGATGCTTTATTACTGTTTTCATTCTGTGGAACTCTAGAGAAAAAATCATGAAGATGAATGACTATTAGGTTCTTAAATGAGCTGAATTTTTTTTTCTTTCATTGGTAAGTTAAACTCACTTGTTTGAATACCTTACATATATGTATTATATAGACTGGTTGAATTTTTTTTTTAAAGTGAAGAAGAAAGAAGGACACAAAAGACAAGAATACAAACAGGAAAAAAAATATCAGATTTTAATGTTATGAACACTTCAATTTAGAGTGACAAGGGAATTAAATTTGGTGATTTATTGCCATGATTTATCTTTTTTAACATTAACGTCAAAATTGCAAAATTCTTTTGCAACTTCTATAGGAAAGATAAAAAAAAAAAATCTATGTTTTAAATACTTGGATTATTCTTTCCTAAAGAAAGAATCGTGACTAACTCAAAACTACAAACTCCTATGAGGATTGTTTAGCAATTATTGTAGATAATCTCGATCTCATACTATTATTTCCTTATTTGTTATTGTTCCAGTAGTCTTGCAATATTCTTCTTCTAAGTTTCACCCACTCTATAAGGAATTATGTCTTCCAAGTGACAAGATGATAAAGTCATCAAAGGTATTATTTTTTCTTCTGTAGAGATGATGTTACTTGTTCAAAATATTTATTTATATTTCTATCAGGCCAATGGGGACCTAGATATGATTTACCCCAACCCGATCCTTATGGAAAATTATGGAAAAGACATCTTTCCCCAAGTCATCTTTATACTGTCTTCTCACAAGAAAAGGCTGATTTGAGACTTCTGGTTTGATCTTGAAAACACAGGCAGAACCCTCACTGGATTTCACTCTGTCGAAAATACTGGACCCTTGTGTTTCTCAATTTTTTCTATTTCCACTATTTATTGTAGATGTCCGCCCAAGGGCTTGGGTCTGGCTGAATCATCATCAGGGGGCTGCTGGTGAGGAAGAGAAAGAGGACAAGAAAGAGAAAGCCCTCCATCTTGCCAGGACCAGGGAGTTGGAAAGAATGAGACAAAGGGATAGAGTAGAAATGGACACAGGCAGCCTGAGCCTAGGTAGCCCAAGCAACTTGTGCCGCCCAGAGGAACTGGACGTCTTTATTTATAGTACATGTATGTTTCAGGACACTTCATAGATTGGTTGCCAGGTTACAGACAATAAGAAGCAGTTAACAGATCTATATGGGCTTAGTCATACCTGGGCCAGGTGTATCCCTTGGTGTTAATCCCATCAAGAGAAAATCTCATCTTCTTTTCTAATGCAAAGAATTCGCTGTTAGGTGTGGGGAAGGAGTTAAAGAACTTCTCAAAAAGGAGTGTACCACCACACCCAGAGAAGCCTAAAGAACCTTTCAGATGCAGAGCAGGGATTGGATTTTACTAATTGGGGTCAAGATGTTTCTTGAAGTCCATCAGATGTGTCTGTTGGACCGCCCCTAGTAATTTCCACCCTTACTCTATCTGCAGCCAAGGTCAGGGAAAGACAACTTACAAGGTTCTGCCAAACCCCAAAAGAGCAGGTGGTGTTTGCTCAGAGCATGTTCCCACACCTCAGATTCTGTCTTAAATGTGTCCCCACAGTTTATGATTCTAAAATAAACAAGACTTGGTAATAAAACAAAGGAATGTAACATAATATTTCAATGATACACAGTGATTGAATGAAGCATAAATAAATTCATCCATATAAAAATAAGTAAATAAACTGGAACCTCAATCAGGGCATTAAGAAATCTTTTTTTTGAAATGATGAAGAATAATGAGTGAGAGAAATTAAGCAAAGTTCAGGAACTATGTAAAGAAGTAGGCTATAGATTCTACTTATCCAGAATTATGGCTGAGAATGAGTATGAGTGAATTTCTTCCTCTTTTCATTTCAAATGATGTCACATGGTACTCCAGATAAGCGTATGGGCCAAGTCAACTAAAAGCACAAACACCTAGTGCTAAATATGCTACAAATTTATATCTTATATTTAATTATATTTGTTGTATAAATGTGAAAATACAGTTTATTTTGTCAGGCAAAATGTAGCACTAGCGAACACATAAATATGCATGATGTGGAAGACATTGCATATTCTCAAAGTTGTGATGTGACATGAAAAATAAGGAAATATTGCAAAGAAATATATATGCTTCATAGGTTTACTTTATGGGTTTAACATTGCCCTTCTCAGAAAATGTAAAGGGTGTTCTGTCTTCTAAGTCCCAGTAAAGTACCTCCATTAGATACCAAAGGCAATTGTAAGTGCCATTAACTATGTTTCAAATTCTACCTCACAGTCCCTTCTGCCCTTATTCCAAGTGGATATTCTGCTCAGATGCAGTGTCCCTGGCTATTTCCAAGAGCAACACCAGATGTTTTAGATTGTTGCCTTTGTCATACCCAACTTTAAAAAATAAATGCAGAATAGGAATTTAACAGAAAGGCATAAAGAGACTAGCAGTTGGCATAATGGCTATGTTGCTGGACTCCCATGTAGTCGATCGTGGTTCAAGTCCCAGACCTGGTGGCTTAAAATCATGCTGGGCACGTGTGCGTGTGTACCCAAGATGCTGAGAGGAGAATGGAGGAGAAGGGATTGTAGCGTGCCCATTCCCCCTGGGGGGTGATTTCTCACTTTCTGTTTCGTTGTCTCTGTCTGTCTTTCTGGCAAGCTCACGTGCCCTATAGCAAAAACCTCTAAAAAACAAACAAAAAAAAAACAGAAAGGCATAAGTTGAATATCTCACATTTAAATATAATAACACAGTTAATTTTTTATCTTGGTTCATTTGACATTAGATACTGTTAAATCTAAAGTAAGAATGGTAAGAGAGAACATGTGTGGGATCACAGATTACTTTTTCAGTTTATGTTTTTATTAAACTGTTCTTTACATATTTTCAGAATAAAATTTATGGGGTTTTTTTGTTTTGTTTTGTGGGTTTTTTTGTTTGTTTTTAGTTTGGTGTTGAACACACGTGCGAGAAAGAGAGAGGGAGAGAGAGAGAAAGCACTCCCCAGGGGTAATGACCAAACCCCAATCCCTTCTCCTTCATTCTCCTCTTGGGATTTTAGTCACACACACACACACACAGACACACAACATGCCTGACACGTTTTCCAAACTACTACTTCTGGTATTCAAACCATGCAATCAGTGGCATGGAATCTAGCAATTTTAAACACCAGGCCATCTGCTGAACTAATTTAAGTTTTTGTTCACAAAATATCAGCATTTATTTATTTATTTACTTATTTATGAGAAAGAGATTTTTTTCTATAGGGTGTGTGCACTTGCTGGAGACTGGGAGATACAGAAAATGAGAAATCACCTTCCAGGTGGGCTAACATGCCACAATCCCTTCTCCTCCATTCTCCTGTGAGAATTTTGAGAATGCATGCACATGCACCCATTGTGAGTTTTAATCGACCAGGTTAGGGACTTGAATTGTGGTCAACTATGTGGGAGTCCAGCAACATAAACATTACACCATCTGCTGGTCCCAAATATCAACATTTTAAATGCATCCTGAAGCTAAGTACCTGACATTTTCTTTTCTCACTCACTTATGGAATAGACATTGTTTGAAGCAACTAAATATTATTTCTAATTTTGTAGGTAAAATAACTGTAGAAGAGATGCCACAGAGTCATACGTCTGGTTAGTGATTCTAAATAGCTAATATTGCAACGCCATTACTCCCAATTTATTCCAATTTCCTTACTGTTTAACAGGTATCAAGAAACACAAAGACATGGCTGATGTTAATTTTACCGTGGTTACTGAGTTTATCCTTTTGGGACTGACTGACCGTGCTGAACTGAAAGTGGTTCTGTTTGTGTT
>NW_006159998.1:232751-252757 GCF_000334495.1 Tupaia belangeri chinensis | reverse complement strand
ACACTATTTCTTTGGTGGGAAATCTAGGAATGCTCTTTCTAATCCAAATAACTCCCAAACTCCACACACCCATGTATTATTTCCTCAGCTGTCTGTCATTTGTTGATGCCTGCTATTCGTCAGTTTTTGCACCAAAAATGCTGCTGAACTTCTTCAGCAAACAGGAGGCGATCTCCTTCTCTGCATGCATTGTGCAATACTTTTTATTTGTGTCGCTTCTTACTACTGAAGGCTTCTTGCTGGCAGCGATGGCTTATGATCGTTATGTGGCCATCGTGAACCCTTTACTGTATACTGTGGCTATGACTAAAATAGTTTGTGTTGTGCTCGTTTTGGGTTCTTGTGTTGGAGGCATAATCAACTCACTGACCCACACAATTGGCTTGGTAAAGCTGTCTTTCTGTGGACCCAATGTCATCAGCCACTTCTTCTGTGACCTTCCCCCCCTGTTGAAGCTGTCTTGCTCTGACACATCCATGAATGAATTGTTGCTTTTAATCTTCTCTGGCATTATCGCCATGGTCACTTTCCTGACTGTGATGGTCTCTTACACGTTCATTGTTGCTGCCATCCTGAGGATCCGCTCAGCAGCAGGTAGAAAGAAAGCCTTCTCCACCTGTGCCTCGCATCTAACAGCTGTGACTTTATTCTATGGCTCTATAAGCTTTAGCTACATTCAACCAAGCTCCCAATATTCCTTAGAACAAGAAAAAGTGGTATCTGTATTTTATACCCTGGTGATTCCCATGTTAAACCCATTGATTTACAGCCTAAGGAACAATGAAGTGAAGGATGCTGTGAAAAGGGCTGTAGAACTAAAACACTTCCCTTGTTAATTTCATACCCTCTCAGTCCAAAAATAGAATAGAAACAGTGCTTCACAAAATAACATCTATAAATATTTTATAAAGTTTCAGTCCTACGTGAACCTTAGAGTTATCTAAAGGAAGAAAGTTCTAGAAGAATAACACACAG
This sequence comes from Tupaia belangeri chinensis, assembly GCF_000334495.1. NCBI lineage: Eukaryota > Metazoa > Chordata > Mammalia > Scandentia > Tupaiidae > Tupaia > Tupaia belangeri. Next base: position 251,782 of record NW_006159998.1, on the reverse strand, counting down.
TAGGATACATGACTAGTGATATGTTAACTAACCTAAAACCAGACTAAAATAAAAAACAGTTATTTCTAGACAATTGATGATATTTTCATTTTTTATGTGTGTAGAAATTATTATGTGTATATAGATATAAAGATGCTTAAGAACACACACACAAAGAGATAAATGTAAAATTCATCAATAATAAAGTATCTCTTAGCTTGATCATGCTAGTGAGTATGAAAATAAGTAAAGTATTAGGCTGTTGGAAGTCATGACACCTTTTGGCATAGAAAAACATAGCAAAATATGTCACGACTTTACCGATGACTCAATACTTTCGAGACAAAAAGTATTGATATTTACACTATCTGGAAAATGGACACTCTTCAGAAATTAGCTTGTATTATTCAGGTTAGTATTTTTCAAAATAAATGTATACACTTTAAATCTCTCTACTCACCGTGGTTAATCTAAACAGTTTCCCTGTTCTGTCTTCAGTTTCCGCTAATCCACATGAGATTACACAACACCAGCTATCACAGCTTCATTACCGCTTCTCAGGACATGGGCATTAACGCAAGAGAAAACTATGCTAAAGAATTTTACTTTATGTGTAGACGGGATGACTCCAAGACTATTAAGGAAATGCATATTTTCTCCCCTTTCTTTTAAAAATTTTCCAGCTTCCTTTTCAGACTTTAAACAAAAATTTCCTGGAGAAACAATCCAGGTCAGGAAAACCTGTGCTACATATCTAGGTAGGAAAACTTGTGAACTCCATTATTTTCCCTTTTATTCAAATTATTTACACACAAGTATTATCTTAAAATCTAACCCACAAATACTGACTGTTACATAGTTAGCTTTTCTCAAATTTCTGTAAATTATTTTACCTGGAAAAAAAATTAAACAGTATTCTAGAGAATATCTTCATTTACAAATAAAGTAATATTGAATTGTTGGAGTTTATATTAAATAAGGAAATAACTAGAGGCAAATGAACTAAGAAGCACAGTGCAGCAACTGAAGACTCAATAAACATTAGGTGTTCAGGAAGGTCATAACATTTTTCTGTGCTTTTCTATGCAAAAATGTGTCATGAGTTACTCAACTATCTAATATTAATTCATCTTTTTACATGGCAGGATGGATTAACTTTTAATTTGTTTTTATCTCGGTGACAGCTACAGTTATATTAGTAAAAGGCACAAATATCTATATAAATAAAAGTGAAGGTAGCATATTGAAATGCTTGTTATATTAGACAATCATCCAGAAAAATGATTATGAAAGTTTAATTTTCACAATAAAATAATAACAAAAATCAGCAAAAACTAATGCTTTTGTAGTCCTTCACAATTTTCCAAGACCATTCAATATGTTATTACAAGTTGGGTTCTCAAAGGTCACACATATGAGACATTTATGTATATTATACATTTATAAATGTTCTGGTATAAATATTTTAGTTTTTATAATAAAATAAAAAATACTAATGATAACAAGTAAACCAATTTTATATAGTCCTTCGTGTTTTTTTAAGAGCATTCATTAAATCCTAGAATATGAAATAGAAGGAATAATATATAAGCAAAAGAAACTCAGAAAAATAAACTACTTATGTATCTTGTTATAGTATGCATGCTATAAAATAAAGGGCTCATCTCCCAAGATACTGATAAAATAACACAGTTTACTAAGTGTGTATGTGTAGGATAGGGTGCAATCTCTTGGAGAATTTTTTTTTTTCTAATAACAATCTTCACTTCATCCTAACAAATAGTTACTATATTATATCATAAACAGAAATTAGTTTTTTCTATGAAAAACCGTATTATTCCTAGAAGTCTGGTAAAAATGCAGGAAGTCGGCAAATTTTTGTAATGGAAATTGAAAAGTAAAATATTCCTACTTTCAGAATAAAGTTGTATAGTCACTTTTTTCAATGACAGAGTTTAGAATTTATAATTGCTTTTCTTATTTATATAATATAGTTTTATTTAAAAGTGAATGAACCTGACTGAAGCATATGCCAAATGTTCTTAAATAACTGATATAATCTGAGTAAGAAATTAATGAGAAGTCCATCGATAAAATATTTAATGCTCCGTCACTGGTTGACATGTGATAAATCAGAAAATAAACGATCTGAGATAGAACACTTGTTGTCCCAGGTCCTTCCATGCACTCTTAAAATTTGATATAAATATGAGTGTACTTCAAAAAGTTCATGAAGAAATGGAATTAAAGTATGAGTTTATTCTGGTGTAAAAATTTTTCTTTGAAATCCCAGTACAGATTTCATAATACTCATTTTTCTTAAACTTTTTGAAATTCCTTAATACTTGGAAAAATCAGGATTCAGCAGATGTTTATCTTGGGTGACTTTCCTCCTATTCCTGAGGGAATCTCTATCAAATATGTACTAATTTATTATTACAAAAATATAGCCTTGGAGTTTGCAATTTGGAAATTGGTCTAATTGATAGGGGAAATGAACTGCTGGCACCAACTGGACTGCTTATGGCTGCCTGTGCATCCTGGTCACGTTTGTTACTAATACAGAGATCCAGGATCGATGCAAGGAATTCATGTTCCTGAGACTTGAGGTTTAGTCTGTTCCATGAGCACATAGTGAGTCCACTGGTCCCAGTTAGCCCAGTAATTTTCAATAGTCTTTGGTCAAATTTTGCCTAAATACAAATATCAAAACCCAGAATCATGGATATTGAAAGATCATACTGTCATTCCATCCAAACTCTAATCTGATAATGGATACACTATAAAAATACTCTTACTAAATTAAGTAATGATATTTTTTTTTTTTCATTTTAAGCAAGACACTACTCTGTCCTTAGGTCCTACATCAAACTTAGATGTGTCTACGAAGAAAAAATTTATATATTCTTATTCCTTATTCTTAGATTTCTCAGATCTTCTCTTTCTTCTTAGAAATACTAGCCTGAGCCTAATATTTTCTAAAGTACAAGTGTAGACAGTTTTTTGGTTTGTTTTTGTTTTTTTGAGAGGTTTTTGCTATAGGGTGCGTGCACTTGCCAGAAAGACAGAGAGAGACAGAGAGACAGAAAGTGAAAAATCATTCCCTGGGGGGGATGTCCATGCTGCAATTCTTTCTCCTTCATTCTCCTCTTAGGATCTTGAGCAGGCATGCATATATGCCCAGCGTGAGTTTAAGCCACCAGGTCTGGGACTCTAACCACAGTCAACTACATGGGAGTCCAGCAACATAGTCCTTACTCCAACTGCTGGTCCTGACAGTTTATAAATTATTTTCTGCCACCTGTTACGTGAATCATGTGAATCTGAATATTTAATTAATAAAATATCATGATGATTAGAGATAATTGTGAAGTGTGTGGAACATAGTAAGCACTTAAACAGAAAACTTTCCAAATAGTATCCTTCCTGACACTGTTTGCCAAACATAAAGAAATATATACTTTTTTTTTACAAAACTGACTGTAATATTCCTTGTGTGTTAATCCAGTTTCACTATTGCTTCATTATAACATTACTACAAATTTTCATGGCCATGTTCTTATGTGTTGTGCTTGTTGGTTCGGTTGCATTTAACCTATATTAGTGACCTATGTATTCTGATTCACACCCCCTTTACATTGTGTCCACCATCTTACCCTACACTTACCACTTCTTAAATTTTCATTTTATCCACTTATTATCAGCATAGACATTATTTCTAAAAAAATACATTTCTTACTTTTATGTCAGTCACTATGGCAGCAAAATGTTCAACCTAATATTAACCCTACTTTACTAATTTAGCTAAATTACTCCCTAATATTGAAAAGCAGTTTACTATATGAAAGTACACATGTATAGGCACACATGTGCACACACGCACACATATGCACACATACCTGCTTTCTTTTAGTAACTGCTTCTACTTCTTTTGGGTTGTCTCATGTCAAATTTGTACATATTTTTTAGAATTACTTTTACTAATAATGTACTCCTAGAGGCCCATGACCATCAATGAATGGTATTTAGACCTCTTTAAAAATAATATGTATAGATCCAGCCACTATGGCATACATTTCTAAGACACTATGTTCCACAGACCGAGAATGAATCTGGGAGGCCCAGATTCAATTTCTGGTCCAATCTAAAGACTGGATGTGATCACAATAATTAAATCCTGTCTTAAAATATATGTATATAAATGTGTAAAATGTTCATTTAACTTACTTATGTAAATTGTAATTAAAAGCACCAGTGGAATTTTTTAACACTTTAGTTTTTCCTTGAAGAGTCTCATACAAGTGAGACAAGAGCATCTATAAGAATTTTTTTTTTAACAGAGAAAATGCCAAATGCATAAATTGCTATACTTTAGGTAGAGTGCTGGGGCCTTATTTTCTCTGGACCAATCTGGAGCTCTTTTAATGAAGCTTAGCATTCACAAAAATCACTAGGGATCTATCCTCTGAAGGACCGGAGCCAAATATAAACACAACAGCCAGGAAATTAGGAGTAAACAGTCAGGACTTTCTTTCAGCGCAAGGTGGGTGTCATGTTTATGTATTCTAGTCAAAAAGTTATAAATGCCTTGACTGGTTTTCAAAAAAAATTCTTAATACATTCTGTGATTATTACATGAAGGAAAACCATCTGACTTAAATCCACTCTTATAATTGAGACAAGTGAAACAGAATTAGACCACTGCCAAAGTCAGCTGGTTTTCTTGAAGTCATTTCTGAATTTTCTCCATATTTCCTGTAGCTGTATTTAAACTTTCACATCTTTAATCTATGCAACTTTCAAAAATGTTTAATTTTTTTTAATATAATGTGGATTACTATAAATTGTTAAATTTTATTAAATTTAAGGAAAGGAACAGCAATTTATTTGACTTGATTAATGAAGTCAATTTTTCTATTCGTTAGTTTATCACATTATAACTCATTTTATAGCAAAAGAACAATGCAAAATGAAAAATTGTCTGGCCAAAAATTACCATTCGTTTAATGAAAATTAAAGACATAAAGATGAAATAAAAAGAAACTTGTCAATAAAGTAACAGGTTTGGTTTAAAGAGAATGTCAATCAGGGTAAAACTAGTCAAACAATATTAAACCAAAAATAGACCAAAAAAAAGTTAGCTTAGCAAAAATGCCATTTATTGAGTAAGTGAATGGATGAAGGATCTCCATTTTCTTCTACTGTCTTTGTTTTACTTTGAATAGGCACAAACATTTAGAGAGTACCTAGATGTGCAAGATAGGCTTTACATATTTTATTTCATTTTTTATTAGAATAGTTTATATTTTATCTTTTTTGTATTTAATTTTAATTTCTTTTTAAAATTTACTCACATATGTCATTTAGCTTGTAAAGTGAATGTTCTAACATGAATACATTCTTATTTAAGTTTTACAACTATCTTCTGAGAAAGATTCATATATGAGACTAGTAGGCATGAACTCATAGGTTACTCTGTTAAAAAGTGACTATTCTTTTTTTAACTTCTTGCAATTTCAGTAAATTAGATAGAACCAAAGACATTTTGAAAAATTGTTTGCAACCTTTGAATTATTACTAAACATTTGCTTTATATAACATTGGTAGTAAGGGGTAGAAATCCTAGTCCATTATATTGCTATTTATTTAATATCAGGGAAATATTATTTCCGAGTAATTTTATATTATTGAATGTGGAATCCAAATTCATACATGTTCAACAAAAAAAGATGTAATCTTCAAATTAATGTGAAAAATGTTATATATATATTCTTCTTTTATTAAAACCTCCCAAACCATGGTAATATATACCCCTAAAAGTTATGCAGTAAAGAAATGTTTTTCTTCAACTTGAACAAATTGCAAAGGATAAATAGACCACATCTGGATGACAGCAAGGATTAGATTAAAACATATTGTAAAAGATTTGTAATTAGATTACAATGAAGAAAATTAAAAAATTTAAAAAAATAAAATTAATGTAGGCAAATTCAGACCATTGTATAATAAATGCTATGGAAAAACAATCAAATGATATATGTCGTTTGGAGTTGAAAATAATTATTTTTTCGACCAAATGAGTTTTAATAAATGAGTAACTGTATTATGATATAAATGTTTGATTTTTTATATTTCCCAACACTCCAATTTTTATTTCTTAAAATAATTTAGATGGCTTATTGAATGATGTACATATACAATACATGTGTGTGTGTGTGTGTGTGTGTGTGTGTATAATGTGTATATGTGTGTTTAATGTATGATTCTTGTGTAATTCATGGTCTAAATAGTGCAAAGAATCATTTTGTTGTGTCTTTAAAACCTACCCATTAGATATTGAGGGATTTTTGTTTGCTTTGCTCTTTGTCAAAAGACGATCTTCCTTAAAAGATGAGGTCTTTTCCTTGTATCCTAAACTCTGGAAAATGATGTTGCCCACAATCAATTTCCTAAACTCTTTTTGTTAAACAAAACTTTTTATCAGGACTCTCCACAGGGATTCTAATATATTTGTGGGTTTTATGTAGTACAGACTGTCGATTTATAACTCTTAGTGAGATTCAACTAAAGTTTTGAGTCAGGATAACTATTCATACTTATAACACTTGAGTTTTTCATGGATTGTGATAGATTAAAACCATGCATTTTTCTAAAAATGCTAGTGGATGGAGTTCATATATTTAAGGTGTACCTTTAATTATTTTCTTTTTCCTCTTGCTCCCTGCAGATATCTCACAGGGAAGCCACATAAATGGCAAACAGAAATGCCAGTGTGATAACTGAATTCATCCTCCTGGGGCTGACTGATAACCCTGAGCTGAACATCATCCTTTTTGTGCTGTTTCTTGTTATTTATCTTGTGACTGTGGTGGGCAACATTTGGATCATCACAATAATTCTGGCTAGTGCTCAGCTTCATTCTCCCAAGTACTTTTTTCTTAGCCAGTTAGCTTTCTTGGATTTCTGCTATTCTTCAGTCTTTATTCCTAAAATGCTAGAGAACTACGTAACAGGACAGAGAGTCATCTCCTATCATGGCTGCCTCCTTCAGTATTCCTTTGTCAGCATGTTCCTGACGACTGAATGCTTCCTGCTGGCTGCCATGGCATATGATCGGTATCTGGCTATCTGCCACCCCCTTCACTACAGAAGTCTCATGACCCCCATGCTCTGCACCTACCTGGTGACCGCATCCTACCTGCTAGGTTGTGCCAACTCACTCACCCACCTGAGCAGCTTGCTCAGTCTGTCCTTCTGTGGGCCCAATGTCATCAACCATTACTTCTGTGATATCCCATTGCTCTTTCAACTCTCCTGTTCTGACACCCAGCATAATAAGTTATTATTTACTGTCCTCTCTGGAACAACATCAGTGACTACCTTTTTGGTAGTGGTTAGCTCTTACCTGGGAATCCTTCTCTCTGTCCTAAAGATACACTCTACCAGGGGCAAATATAAAGCCTTCTCCACATGTGCCTCTCACCTAACAGTAGTGACTCTCTTCTATGGAACAGTGATATTTACTTATCTGGACACCAGTTCTAGCTACACACAGGACAGAGCCAAAATTCTGTCTATGTTTTATACACTTTTTCTGCCAATACTAAACTTTTTGATATATAGTGTGAGAAACAGAAAAGCCAAAGAAGCCATGAAAAGAATTATCATGAGAAAAATACTTGCTCAGTGAACATGGATGTTCATGAAGATACATCTTTGACGTATTGACATTAATATGGTTATTATTATCAATATTGCAAGTAGGGACATCTATGTTGGAAAGAAAGATATTTTTAAAAGCAGCATATGTGTAAAGATACATTTCTATTGGTCTTGAGAAAGTCGTGTGCATGCACACACACACACACACACACACACACACAAAGTAAACGTCAGAAAACTTTTTAAACTTTTTGTGATGTCTGGGTGGGAGGCCTATTGAATTAGGCTGACAAAAGACCAATTAACAAGAGAAAGATAAAAGTTGATTCATATGCATATGACATGAACAAAATATCTGACTCCCTGGATAACTAGAAATAACTAGAGATAATGGCTTTTATTTCAAATTTAATAGGTGAATAGAGGCAGGTGGAATAGGCTTCTATGTGAAGAATAAATGAGCTTTTTTTTTTTTTTTTTTTTTTTTTTTTTTTTGGGGTTTTTTTTTTTTTTTTTTTTTTTTTTTTTTTTTTGAGAGGTTTTTGCTATAGGGCGTGTTTGCTCTCCAGAAAGACAGAGAGAGAGAGAAACAGAAAGCAAGAAATCGCCCTCTAGAAGGGATGGCCACGCCATAATCCCTTCTCCGTCATTCTCCTCTTGGGATCTCGGGCACACACACACAAGCGCCTGGTGTGAGTTTAAGCCACTGGGTCAGGACTCAAACTGTGGTCAACTACATGGGAATCCAGCAACGTAGCCATTACATCAACCGCTGGTCCCAACAATCTTTAATTTTGATAAAGAATACAGAAGAATCAGCGAATGTATAATCACATGAGCACACAACACACGCTTATACCACAAGGAGAAGTGGTTACAGAGGTTCAGTTAAATTTTCCTTTTTTAAAGTTCTCCAAGGGTTGAGCCATTTTACAGGTGAGGAAACTAAGCATCAACAAAATTAAAAGCTCACCCAAGATCACACAATATCAAGATTTAAAAGCTGAAATTCAAACACACAATGACTCATATACTTATACACTGGTCTCGTACTCATTTTACATTAACAAATAGAATTTCCTTTGTGTATTTGTATGTCATTTTCACCTAGAGTTATGAAAATTTGAGTAATTTCTTTAAAAAATTCTACAGGCACAGAAGGATTACTTTTTATAAGAACTTTACTTCTTCCAGTTGTTTAATAGAAATGCCAAAATAACAATGTGAAGATATTATTATAATAGGGGACATGCAAATTCACCAAAAATCAGCCTTCAAGAAACTTCCGTAAAACAACACAGCCCTTTAAAAATCTTGAAAGTTTTTTTTTTTTTTAACAGAAATGGTACTTGTAATTCCATATTGCTTATGTTCATTCATCATTCCATTTTATGTTTATGTTCTTCCTGCTTAGACAGACATGCATGAACACTTTAGTCCAGCACCATCATTATATCCACAGTTGTTAAGATAGGAAACATAGTCTCTGTTAAATAACACTTCTGCAATATATAATGAGTAATTGCTTGGGGGTTGTAAAAAGAATGTTTATATCTGTAAACGAAATAACATTTCATAGCAACAAATCTTATGTGCTAAAATCTATGGAAGTCTTGTGCTGGCATGTGATGTGGTGGTTAAGGCACTGGACTTCTCATGGACTACCTCACTTTGAGTCCTAGACCCAGCAGCTGAAAATCAGAGTGGGCACATGTGCATGCATAAATACCAGAAGAAGGTGGAAGCGGAGGTATTTCACTGTGGCCATTCTCCCTGGGGTGGGGGGGTGATCGTTCACTTTCCCTCTCCCTGTTTCTTTCTGTCTCTCTCTTCTCTGGCTAGAGCATGTGCTCTATGCAACTAAGTATATTAAAATAAACTTTACTTTGTTGTTTTTAGTTTATATTTTCTTAAAGAATAGTCCTATTGTCAAATATTTTTATCACATCTTGCCATAATAGCACATGCATTTGTCAAAAAATAAGTAATCCCTATTAGTGTTATAACAATTTTCTAAAGCAAAAATATTGCTTAATAAAGTAATCCTTAGAATGCACTAGCAAGCTTTCTGAAGGGTATCTCATACTCATACAATGAGGTTTAAATGTGCATAGAGTCTACTAGGGTATTTATTACGTTGTAGGATTTTTCCAATATATAAAGTAATTTATAGTAAAAAGATGAATATATAGCTTCTTTATTTTCTGAATTGTTTTTGTCAGAATATTGTTAATAATATAATTCTTTGGTAAAACACAAACATTTTTCTTGTGATATTTTGATAAATTACTTTCCAAAGATTTGTCTAAAACTAAATTCCTTCATTTATACAATTATTGTGTGTATTTTAAAATTTACTTACAACCAAGTAAATAAAAATAATGAATATGTTGTGTTATCAACATATCAAAATGAGGGAGGGAAAAACAACTAATGACATGGCATGAAAATTAATGGAAGTACAGTGAGTAATCATCTCTTCTTTCTATAAAATATTAATGAGCTACAAAAGGTAATTGAGAACATTATTATTGTACCTAAATCATGAAAAGAGTGGCATAATCAAATAAAGCAATGCAATCCAAGATTATAGGCATTCAGAGATAAATAAATAAAAGAAATATTATAAGCTTAATATAAAGGTATTGTCTACCAACATTATTAAAATTCAGATATCTTCAGAAATTTATTTTTTCTATGAATTGTCAGGGTAAATTTTTATAATAGCTTTAGCCTAAAATATAAACAGGAAACAAAAATTGATTTACCAAGTCTAGCAAGACCTTACATTGCAAAGACAATGTTCTGATAATCACTAAAGGAATTTAGAAAGCCAAGATTTTCATGAAGTTTGCTTCATCTGCTTCTGAACATTGTGAAGACCTTGTTTCTGAAAATAATTTTATGTTTTTAAAAAACTGGAGCATATTTTGGGGCCAGAATATGGCCTGGGGGTTGGGGCACTGGATCCCACATGTCCAGGTGAGTCCCAGACCCAGCAGCTAGGAAGTCCCAACAGGTGTGTGTGTGTGTCTATGCTAAAACTCCCAATAGGAGACTAAAAGAAAAGAATCCCATGATTTTTTTTTTAAGTATTAGAGGAATGTCATGAAGTGATTAGATTTGTTTTACAATATTCAAAGTTATATAAGATTTTTAAAAAAAGAATAGTGCATTTGAAAATAAATTAAATATCTATTTATTATTAGACTGACTACAGAGAAGCTATTTGGAAACTCATTTGGACTCCACACATTGAGGTTTTACGATATGTAATATCCCAAAACCAGTGAGTTGCTCTAGAAGGTAAAGATCACTTGGAAGATTTAAGGCAAAGATGTACAACAAATTAGTAAAACTTTTCAGGGAGAAGTTTGAATATCAGGTAGATGCTATATGAATTTATATGAGTGTCCTTGCCATAACGAGGTATTTTGCATGTAGTGAGCAAATAGACTATAACTTATCAATATCAAAAATTGTAAGTGGAAGCCAGCAGGTGGCCTAGGAGTTAAGGTGCTATACCCACATGATCGACAGCAGTTTGAGTCCCAGACCTAGTGGCTTGAAACTCATGCCAGGCGTGTGTGTGTATGTGTGTGTGTGTGTGCCCAAAATCCCAAGAGGAAAATGGAGTAGAAGGGCTTATGGTGTGGGCATCATCCCTGGGTGGTGATTTCTCACTTTCTGTCTCTCTCTCTCTGTGTCTCTCTGGTAAGTATATACGCCCTATAGTTAAAAAAAAAAAAAAATCTGTAAATGATCTCTTTTTTGACACACTGCTTTTCTTTTAGATTCACAAAACTAAAATACTCATGTACCTGCACTAGGCTTCATTCCTTGACATTGTGAGGTATCAGCCCAGTTTTCTTTGTAATGAACATACTACGAAACACCAGTATGTTCCTCAAGATAACTAGTGATGAGTAGAGATACTTTCTTTTTTTCTGTAAAGAATTATTTATTTAACTATTATTATTTTTAATTTGACCAGAGAGATAGAGAGAGAGAGAGAGAGAGCGAGAGAGAGAGAAGGTGAGAAAACAAGTCACCAGGTCTGGGACTCAAATCATAGTCAGCCAGGTGGGAGTGTCCAGCACCTTAACCACCACGCCACATGCGGGTTCTCAATACTTTCATATTTTTACTGGACTTCTAAACATTTTACAACATACTCATGAAAAATTGTTTTCTTCTGAATGCCCTTCAAGTTTTTCAAATCCAGTTTTAAAGCTGATACCACTGTTGTCCCTACACCTATTTTCTATTCTTATATTGTTTTTATTTCTCATATATATGGTTTCCATACACTCAGTCACACAAGCCAGACACCTAGTAAGTCAGCTGACACTCATTACTTTCTACAAATATGAGGAGACGTCATACAGTTTGTGGTAAAAATAGAATTAAAGGATGAGTTTATTTTTGTGAAAAAAAAAAAAAACATTGAAATCCTTGTCTGTGTTTTTAGTGACATATATTTCTATAATCTTTTTGAAAATCTTTCAAAGTTAATGTATTAGATGCTGGTGATTCTGTCACTGAAATATTCCTCAGGTTTAATCTATTCATTCATGATTACTGCTGTCTCTGTTCAGGTCCCTAGTTCTTTAATCCTTACTATTATTATTATTGTTGTAGAGGGTTTTGCTTTGGGGCACATGTGCTTTCTAGAGAGACAGAGAGAGAGAGACAGAAACAGTGAGAGGGAAAGTCAGAAATCACCCCTAGGGGATATGGCCATGCTGCAATTCCTTCCTCATTGTCCTCCAGTGTTCTTGGAATGCTCATACATACACATAGTGTAAGTTTCAAGCCATGGACCCAGGACAAGATCCTTGAGTTGGCCATGTGGAAGTCCAATAACATAACCACTCCACCATCTGCTGGTCCCTCTAATCCTAATTATTGAAATAGCCTTCTGATTTCTTCCATTTGCAAACTGCCTATTTCCCCTTTAATAAAACTCCAATTTTACCACAAGGCAAAGGCTTTAGTTATACATCCCCTTGACTATCTTTTTATTAAGGATTTCTGGGGCCAGCAGATGATATAATGGTTACTTCACTGAACTTCCACATGATCGACTGTGGTTCAAGTCCTAGAGCTGAAGGCATAAAGCTATCGTGAGGTGCATGTACATATGTGCTCAGAATCCTGTGAGGAGAGTGGAAGAGAGGGGATTGCTGGATGGCCATCTCCCCTGGGGGATGGGTTCTCGCTTTCTATCTCTCTGTCTCTCTTTGTCTCTCCAGCAAGCATAATGCTCTATAGCAAAATCTCCCTTTAAAAAAAAAGAATTTTTAAGCCTGCTTATACTTATCTTTTGATTTTTAAGTCTACTCCTACTGCTTCTCCATTCCTCAAGACCACAGTAGAGATTCCATGTCTTAAATAATTTGCTTTGGTCAACTTGCCATGTTGTAGTTTTCTCCTTTCCCTTACATATGTCTGTCATTTTGTTTAAAATATTTTCTTGATAATATCATGATCATTCCCAATGTCCAAGAGCAAAAGTTACCACCTCTCTAAAGATATTATTGATAATGTCTTTAAGAAAATTGACTCCATTTATTATTCTATTACTGCATGTTGCATTTAAAAATGGATTACAAATTTGTGTTTTACTTCTAATTTCTCTTTGGGAGTTTCTTCCTGCAAGGAAACAACTGGATAACTTCACCCTATGACATCAATTATTAAGAAATTGACTATCATGTAGTAGGTGTTTAGTACTTCCTTGTTTACTAAATTGGTGAATTACTCTTTTTTCTCTTTTGCCATAGGGTGTGTGTACTTGCCAGAGGGAGAAAGTGAGAAGGACAGTGAGAAATCACCCTCTGGGAGAATGGCTCTATTCTCCTTCTTGGATTTTTGGTGCACATGCACACAAGTGGCTGACGTAATTTTCAAGCTACCAGTTCAGAGACTCAAATGGTGCAGTTGGCCATGTAGGAGCCCAACACCTTAACTATCACACCCTCTGCTGGACCTGTAATTTTTTGTTTTCTTAATTGAATAAAGATATAGAAACACAGTATATAGATGTAAATACCAGATATTGTGTGTGTGAAAGAGGAGAATCTGAGAAAAGACATTTGGGGGAGGGACAGGGAGGCAAAGCATTAATGGCACAAAGAGGTGTGGTATTATCTGTTGAAGATATTATGTAGTTTTATCAACTGTGTTAGGGAGAAATGTTCACCTGTTGAAATATCCATTTTGTAAGACAAATAATAATGTGATTGAATGTATGGAAGAAAATGAAATGGAAAAAAAAACTTAAAAAAAGTATCGCATACTAGTAAAACAATTATTACCCTCAACCTCATTATTGATACTCTGTTTTGTAGCTTTCTGTGACAGTGGTTTGCTTTCTTAAAATATAAATTTATATTTTGCCCTCTTAATTACTTGCTTTCTTAAGATGTGAACTTTATCACAACCAGATAGATTTAAGGGTTTGTTTGAAAGACTCTTTTCTTGAAACCAAGTGGAGATAATATTTGTTTTGGCTTGGACCAGAGACTGCAAAGAATTGGTTTAATGGTTCAGAAGTACTTGTTTCTCCCAGCTCTTCCCCTTAGGTCTTTCCCACAAAATTCCAGAAATTCCTGCTTGCTCTATGCAACTAAGTATATTAAAATAAACTTTACTTTGTTGTTTTTAGTTTATATTTTCTTAAAGAATAGTCCTATTGTCAAATATTTTTATCACATCTTGCCATAATAGCACATGCATTTGTCAAAAAATAAGTAATCCCTATTAGTGTTATAACAATTTTCTAAAGCAAAAATATTGCTTAATAAAGTAATCCTTAGAATGCACTAGCAAGCTTTCTGAAGGGTATCTCATACTCATACAATGAGGTTTAAATGTGCATAGAGTCTACTAGGGTATTTATTACGTTGTAGGATTTTTCCAATATATAAAGTAATTTATAGTAAAAAGATGAATATATAGCTTCTTTATTTTCTGAATTGTTTTTGTCAGAATATTGTTAATAATATAATTCTTTGGTAAAACACAAACATTTTTCTTGTGATATTTTGATAAATTACTTTCCAAAGATTTGTCTAAAACTAAATTCCTTCATTTATACAATTATTGTGTGTATTTTAAAATTTACTTACAACCAAGTAAATAAAAATAATGAATATGTTGTGTTATCAACATATCAAAATGAGGGAGGGAAAAACAACTAATGACATGGCATGAAAATTAATGGAAGTACAGTGAGTAATCATCTCTTCTTTCTATAAAATATTAATGAGCTACAAAAGGTAATTGAGAACATTATTATTGTACCTAAATCATGAAAAGAGTGGCATAATCAAATAAAGCAATGCAATCCAAGATTATAGGCATTCAGAGATAAATAAATAAAAGAAATATTATAAGCTTAATATAAAGGTATTGTCTACCAACATTATTAAAATTCAGATATCTTCAGAAATTTATTTTAACTATGAATTGTCAGGGTAAATTTTTATAATAGCTTTAGCCTAAAATATAAACAGGAAACAAAAATTGATTTACCAAGTCTAGCAAGACCTTACATTGCAAAGACAATGTTCTGATAATCACTAAAGGAATTTAGAAAGCCAAGATTTTCATGAAGTTTGCTTCATCTGCTTCTGAACATTGTGAAGACCTTGTTTCTGAAAATAATTTTATGTTTTTAAAAAACTGGAGCATATTTTGGGGCCAGAATATGGCCTGGGGGTTGGGGCACTGGATCCCACATGTCCAGGTGAGTCCCAGACCCAGCAGCTAGGAAGTCCCAACAGGTGTGTGTGTGTGTCTATGCTAAAACTCCCAATAGGAGACTAAAAGAAAAGAATCCCATGATTTTTTTTTTAAGTATTAGAGGAATGTCATGAAGTGATTAGATTTGTTTTACAATATTCAAAGTTATATAAGATTTTTAAAAAAAGAATAGTGCATTTGAAAATAAATTAAATATCTATTTATTATTAGACTGACTACAGAGAAGCTATTTGGAAACTCATTTGGACTCCACACATTGAGGTTTTACGATATGTAATATCCCAAAACCAGTGAGTTGCTCTAGAAGGTAAAGATCACTTGGAAGATTTAAGGCAAAGATGTACAACAAATTAGTAAAACTTTTCAGGGAGAAGTTTGAATATCAGGTAGATGCTATATGAATTTATATGAGTGTCCTTGCCATAACGAGGTATTTTGCATGTAGTGAGCAAATAGACTATAACTTATCAATATCAAAAATTGTAAGTGGAAGCCAGCAGGTGGCCTAGGAGTTAAGGTGCTATACCCACATGATCGACAGCAGTTTGAGTCCCAGACCTAGTGGCTTGAAACTCATGCCAGGCGTGTGTGTGTATGTGTGTGTGTGTGTGCCCAAAATCCCAAGAGGAAAATGGAGTAGAAGGGCTTATGGTGTGGGCATCATCCCTGGGTGGTGATTTCTCACTTTCTGTCTCTCTCTCTCTGTGTCTCTCTGGTAAGTATATACGCCCTATAGTTAAAAAAAAAAAAAAAATCTGTAAATGATCTCTTTTTTGACACACTGCTTTTCTTTTAGATTCACAAAACTAAAATACTCATGTACCTGCACTAGGCTTCATTCCTTGACATTGTGAGGTATCAGCCCAGTTTTCTTTGTAATGAACATACTACGAAACACCAGTATGTTCCTCAAGATAACTAGTGATGAGTAGAGATACTTTCTTTTTTTCTGTAAAGAATTATTTATTTAACTATTATTATTTTTAATTTGACCAGAGAGATAGAGAGAGAGAGAGAGAGAGCGAGAGAGAGAGAAGGAGAGAAAACAAGTCACCAGGTCTGGGACTCAAATCATAGTCAGCCAGGTGGGAGTGTCCAGCACCTTAACCACCACGCCACATGCGGGTTCTCAATACTTTCATATTTTTACTGGACTTCTAAACATTTTACAACATACTCATGAAAAATTGTTTTCTTCTGAATGCCCTTCAAGTTTTTCAAATCCAGTTTTAAAGCTGATACCACTGTTGTCCCTACACCTATTTTCTATTCTTATATTGTTTTTATTTCTCATATATATGGTTTCCATACACTCAGTCACACAAGCCAGACACCTAGTAAGTCAGCTGACACTCATTACTTTCTACAAATATGAGGAGACGTCATACAGTTTGTGGTAAAAATAGAATTAAAGGATGAGTTTATTTTTGTGAAAAAAAAAAAAAACATTGAAATCCTTGTCTGAGTTTTTAGTGACATATATTTCTATAATCTTTTTGAAAATCTTTCAAAGTTAATGTATTAGATGCTGGTGATTCTGTCACTGAAATATTCCTCAGGTTTAATCTATTCATTCATGATTACTGCTGTCTCTGTTCAGGTCCCTAGTTCTTTAATCCTTACTATTATTATTATTGTTGTAGAGGGTTTTGCTTTGGGGCACATGTGCTTTCTAGAGAGACAGAGAGAGAGAGACAGAAACAGTGAGAGGGAAAGTCAGAAATCACCCCTAGGGGATATGGCCATGCTGCAATTCCTTCCTCATTGTCCTCCAGTGTTCTTGGAATGCTCATACATACACATAGTGTAAGTTTCAAGCCATGGACCCAGGACAAGATCCTTGAGTTGGCCATGTGGAAGTCCAATAACATAACCACTCCACCATCTGCTGGTCCCTCTAATCCTAATTATTGAAATAGCCTTCTGATTTCTTCCATTTGCAAACTGCCTATTTCCCCTTTAATAAAACTCCAATTTTACCACAAGGCAAAGGCTTTAGTTATACATCCCCTTGACTATCTTTTTATTAAGGATTTCTGGGGCCAGCAGATGATATAATGGTTACTTCACTGAACTTCCACATGATCGACTGTGGTTCAAGTCCTAGAGCTGAAGGCATAAAGCTATCGTGAGGTGCATGTACATATGTGCTCAGAATCCTGTGAGGAGAGTGGAAGAGAGGGGATTGCTGGATGGCCATCTCCCCTGGGGGATGGGTTCTCGCTTTCTATCTCTCTGTCTCTCTTTGTCTCTCCAGCAAGCATAATGCTCTATAGCAAAATCTCCCTTTAAAAAAAAAGAATTTTTAAGCCTGCTTATACTTATCTTTTGATTTTTAAGTCTACTCCTACTGCTTCTCCATTCCTCAAGACCACAGTAGAGATTCCATGTCTTAAATAATTTGCTTTGGTCAACTTGCCATGTTGTAGTTTTCTCCTTTCCCTTACATATGTCTGTCATTTTGTTTAAAATATTTTCTTGATAATATCATGATCATTCCCAATGTCCAAGAGCAAAAGTTACCACCTCTCTAAAGATATTATTGATAATGTCTTTAAGAAAATTGACTCCATTTATTATTCTATTACTGCATGTTGCATTTAAAAATGGATTACAAATTTGTGTTTTACTTCTAATTTCTCTTTGGGAGTTTCTTCCTGCAAGGAAACAACTGGATAACTTCACCCTATGACATCAATTATTAAGAAATTGACTATCATGTAGTAGGTGTTTAGTACTTCCTTGTTTACTAAATTGGTGAATTACTCTTTTTTCTCTTTTGCCATAGGGTGTGTGTACTTGCCAGAGGGAGAAAGTGAGAAGGACAGTGAGAAATCACCCTCTGGGAGAATGGCTCTATTCTCCTTCTTGGATTTTTGGTGCACATGCACACAAGTGGCTGACGTAATTTTCAAGCTACCAGTTCAGAGACTCAAATGGTGCAGTTGGCCATGTAGGAGCCCAACACCTTAACTATCACACCCTCTGCTGGACCTGTAATTTTTTGTTTTCTTAATTGAATAAAGATATAGAAACACAGTATATAGATGTAAATACCAGATATTGTGTGTGTGAAAGAGGAGAATCTGAGAAAAGACATTTGGGGGAGGGACAGGGAGGCAAAGCATTAATGGCACAAAGAGGTGTGGTATTATCTGTTGAAGATATTATGTAGTTTTATCAACTGTGTTAGGGAGCAATGTTCACCTGTTGAAATATCCATTTTGTAAGACAAATAATAATGTGATTGAATGTATGGAAGAAAATGAAATGGAAAAAAAAACTTAAAAAAAGTATCGCATACTAGTAAAACAATTATTACCCTCAACCTCATTATTGATACTCTGTTTTGTAGCTTTCTGTGACAGTGGTTTGCTTTCTTAAAATATAAATTTATATTTTGCCCTCTTAATTACTTGCTTTCTTAAGATGTGAACTTTATCACAACCAGATAGATTTAAGGGTTTGTTTGAAAGACTCTTTTCTTGAAACCAAGTGGAGATAATATTTGTTTTGGCTTGGACCAGAGACTGCAAAGAATTGGTTTAATGGTTCAGAAGTACTTGTTTCTCCCAGCTCTTCCCCTTAGGTCTTTCCCACAAAATTCCAGAAATTCCTGC
>NW_006159998.1:193800-232734 GCF_000334495.1 Tupaia belangeri chinensis | reverse complement strand
TGCTGCTCAGAGAGACGATTTTGAGAGCTCTGCCATCCTCCCACTCAGAAGTGTTTCAGATAATAAACTCTCTCCATGAAATAGTGCTCATTGTTTTGACTTTGTTTTTGGAGTGTTGAACAATTAGACCTGCTTTTTGGCAACATTGGGATCTTTGGTATTGAAAAGTAAATCAATAAAGAAAAATAATTTGAAACTATGAATTGTCCCATCTCTTACAATTGAAAATAAATTAGTCACTCTTTAGAATAAGACTTTCAGTAGCATTTAAATAGATGATCAGATAAATAGTAAATAAAAATAAGAGGAAATGTTCCTCATACATAATAATGAAACTAGTATCTACTTAGATAATCTTCGATTCGTTAAGCTCTATTCCATGTTGTAGCTGAAGAAACTTAAATAATTGATATAGACAAATTTATTATGAAATTAATTGTTGGGGACAGTATTCATGGAAATAAAATTTTGCCAGATCACCCGAGAATACCTTATATTAATATGTAATAGAATTTTTTTTACATTGCTTTACATTAATATGTAATAGGAAATCATAGTATTGGTCCCAGAATACTGCTTCTATGAATCTTTCTCAGGTGAGCACATGTTTCATTTGGCAATTAAAATTTATTTTTAATTTTTTAAATAATTAACAAACAAAAAACTGATTAAGGTCATTGTCTAACTGTGGGAGAAATTCTAGCTTAATACATTTAGATGTGTGAATATAATAGGTTATTATAAAGCTGCTTATATTAAGGACATGAAAGAAATACTGGTTGAATACTATTATGTCCCCTATAACATACTGGATGTTTTAGATATATAAGGGATCTTCAAAAAGTTTATGGAGATGGAATATTATGAAAAACTATACATAGATTTTTGTTGTTTTGCATCCAAATAAACTTTCCTTTAATTTCATGCTGCATGAGTTTTTTAAGTCTTTCTATAATATACTACTTAATTTTGTCTTTATAAACTCGTGAGGTAGGTACTAGTCTTGCGACTTTGCCTAGAGATATAGAGATGGAAACTGAAGCTCAAAGAGGCTGAGCATTTGGTCTCAAATCTAGTACATGATATTTCTGGACATGAACTCAGATCTGTGGCTCCTGAATACAAGCATCTTCCACTGTAGCATGGTGTCTTCATTTGAAAATTTGTAATCACAAAATTCTTGGAATTTAAATGTATCAACATTTGCATATTGGGACCTGCAGATGGCATAACAGCCATAATCCCTATGGTACAGCCCTAGGAAAATGTATTTTTTCCTTCTCCTATAAGAATGTGTCTTGGAACCAGTCCATAGTTGACTACCTGGGTCCATGTAGTCAACTATGGTTCAAGTCCTGGACCTGGCAGCTTAAAACTCTCATCGGGCATGTGTGCATTTGTGCCTAAAGTCCCGAGAGGAAAATAGAGGAGAAGGGATTGTAGCATGGCCAACTTCCCTGGGGCAGGGGGAGGGGGAATTTCTTGCTTTCTGTCTCTCTGGAAAGTACATGGGCCATATAGCAAAGAAAAAAGGAAAGAAAAAAAACCTCTTCTAAAATAAAAAAAAATGCATAATATATACTTAAGAAAAAAATATGAGTGCACACATGAAAATGGCATAAGGTTGTTCAGATCATTTCTCCAAAGTATGATCATCCAACGAATGAAAACAAAGATCCTAAAAGAGTTAGTTTATTATAAAACAAAATCCAGGAAAATAAAAGATAGAACTATAGAAATTTGTGATGCTAGAAAATTATAAAAAAAGAAAAAAAAAAAACAGAGAGAGAAAGAAAGTTGTTTAAAACAGTCACAGGAATCACTGATTCTATTAGCAAGGCTAGGAGAACTCAAGTAACAAAATAAAGGGTGATAGTACACTATAATAATAAAATAAAATAATTTCAGAATGCACATTGGCATCAATGAAAAACTACATAAATAAATATATAGGAGAGGAATAATTACTCTTTCTTACAGAATAAGTTCAAGTGAAAAAACAGACATGGTCAATCTTATTGTATATGTCTCAAATGTGGTGTTCTTTTCTTAGTTGAAAACACTTAATATGCTATTATCCTTGATTTTATTGTAGTACACTGCACGTATGCTTTGAAAATTCATATTGTGTCCCTTAAAGATGTACAACTAAATATAAAGAAAATATTATAAAATCAAATATTAAAATATATGTTAAAAAAATTAAGCAAAATAAGAATTTTTCATGAAAACACCAAAGTAATACATGCTACAAACATTGATGAATTGAAAAGTAGTAATAGTTTATTTCCCCAAAACAATACATATTTATTACAAAGAAAAGAATCAATACTTTGTATTAAGAAAGTCTGGTGGACACTACGTTATGTGATTAAGTTTAATATTACTAGAAAATTCACTCAATATCACAAAGCCTGTGTTATGATGAAAGAGGTATAGATATCACTTTACTGGAACTCTTCTCAGAAATTAACATCTTCAATTTAATAATGATAAAAGCAAGGGCAAGTTTCATTTGAAGGATATTTGATAAAATATTTGACTTGTGCTCTTGGAAAGTATCAGTCATGAAAGAAAACAATATGGGGTCGATCTCAGAAGACTAAGAAGACATGACACTAACTGCAAAATGGTATCCTAGACTGGATTTTGGAACAGAAAAGACTTTAGAGGAAAAAACAGTAAAATTAAATAAAGTCTGTATGTTAACTTCTTATTGTTAATAAGTGTACTGTGATTATCTAAGATGTCAATATTAGTGAAGCAGGGTGAGACATATGTACAAGCTCTATCAGTCTAGAAGTATCTAAATCAAACATTAAAAATATTTGACTGTGAGTATAGAGGAAATTATGGATTTAATTGAGCAATCAGGTAATAAATGCCTACTTCTTCTATAACATAGTTAACCATAGTCCCTATGGTACAGTCCTAGGAAAATGTGTTTTTTTCCTTCTCCTGTAAGAATGTGTCTTGGAGCCAGCAGGTGGCATGGTGGTTAATGGCGCCGGATTACCACATGGCTGACTGAGGTTTGAGACCTGGCAGTTTGTTTTCTCACTTTCTCTCTCTCTCTCAATCTGTCCCTCTCTGGTCACATTAAAAAATAAATAAATAAATAAATAAAAATTAAAATAAGTCTTTAATAAAAGAAGAAGGTCTTCTTTCACCATTTTTCTTTTATATAAATATATACACACACACACACATATGTATGTGAGACTGTAACAACTACATTAGAAGAACTTATAGACAAAATCACAAAATTCTTCTTTGATAGTGTGCGGCAAATGATCTCAAATACTTTGAAAATTCACTTGTATGGGTGAATATAATCTTAATAAACTAGAATCTGTTCAGAAGGGTACTCTAAAAAGCTGATTCAAAAGAAACAAATGAACAAAAAATCAGGAGATAATAATGTGAATTCAATGTTGGGACATACTGACTTCTCCGTTGGGCATTAAACGGAGAACATGTGTTTGATTTTTACTTTAGGATTTTTGTTCCTTTTTCTAGACAGCCTACTACTTCTCAGCCATTGACCACAATTAAAAATCACTGAATGCCTGTGTTAAAAGTAAGGATATCTCTGATTGTTACCATGGGTGGTCATATAATTTCAACATATATTAGCAGCATTAAATCAGAGTAGGAAATATCTCTTCTCTTTGAAAAGAGTACTATCTGAGAAGCCCAGAAAAAGGCAGTGATTATCTTGGATTCTTTAAGATTCAATGCTTGCATAATGTTTTAGGGAAAAAAAAAAGTCTATACCTGCTTATAAAATCAAAATAAACATGATTTTTTGTGACATAGGTACATATTGGAATACTGCTCAGTCATAAAGAACAGAATCCTGTCTTTTGACACAAAGGGGACACCTTAAATATATAAAGTTAAGTATAGTTAGCCAGGCTGTGAAAGACAAATGCTGTTGAGTCCCCATTTAACATACATGGAACATCTGCACTCTGAGGGAGACACTGAAGCACTCAATGGCATAGAAGTAGAGGGAGTAAAAAGGGTAATGGTAGGTCCCAGAAGCTCTTAGAGGCAGTGGAGGTTGGAGGTTCAGGAGAAAATAAGCACTAGACACAAGAATGCATGTAAACAAGTGGGATAGTTTTTTTTTTTTTTTAATTTTTATTATCATCATAATCTTATTTGTATTACATTGGATTACATGTAACTTTACAGTGTATTACATTGCTTTTTCAAAAGGGAATGCCATGCGGGGAACCAGCAGTTAGCGTAATGGCTATGTCGCTGGACTCCCACAGTAGTCGACCGCGGTTCACGTCCTGGACCCGGTGGCTTAAAACTCACGCCGGGCACGTGTGCGTGTGTGCCCAAGATCCCGAGAGGAGAATGGAGGAGAAGGGATTGCGGTGTGACCTTCCCCCCTGGGGGGTGACTTCTCGCTTTCTGTCTCTATGTCTCTCTTTGTCTGTCTGGTGAGCTCATGCGCCCTATAGCGAAAACCTCTCCAAAAAAAGGAATGCCATGCATGTCAGTCAATACAGAGACATTATTCTCCCCGCTTCATCATAGGTTTTATTTAGAAGCATACATCACAGCAAACATGTCAGTGACTATTAAATTTATAGTTCCTAAAACACAGACAAAAAACAACCAAGCACAGTAAAACTATGACTGAATGTGTGCAACATTACATGATGTTCAATGATGATGAGAATGGACATCTACAAAATATCTTTCATTTGACTCTTACACACTATACGTGTGCTTTGTAAAACCATACTGTAACCCACAAAGATGTATGACTACTTGTAAACCAGGGATCATAATTTCAAATTTAAAAACATGATTTTTAAAACTGTATTAATTTTATTTTTAATATGTCTGTGGCCACTTAAAGAGAAATACATTAAAGTAAGGAATATACATTTTCAATAGTTTCCATTGGAGATATATCCCAGGCAAAGTTAAAATACCTTGGAGTACAATTAAAATACAATTCTCAAAGGATCAAAGATGCTAATTGACTAGTCATCTTATGAGATGACTTTAAGAGCTTAAGGAAGAGATGTTGGTATAAGAAGACTGTCAAAAACACCAGATTTCAGAGTAAAATCTTTTCGTGGGACTCCTTTAAAAATACACAAAGTACAGAACTAATCCTTACTATAACTCTTGGTTTGCAATTAATGGCTTTTAAATACCAAAAAGGTACATTAAATAAATATTTAGTTATTTTGGCTCCTAATTTTATCTTATCATTGGAAGGTTTTATAGATATACAGTATCTCTAATACTATCATGAAAAAGTACCAGTATATTTTATTAACAACATAATATACATTATTCTAGAAATGGGGTCCTGTGTTAAATAAGCCATCATATTGATAGTATAGGGACTCAAAATAATAGATGATGCAAATTTAATATGACAAGTGGAGGAGAGCTAAAATGTATGGGGATTCCTTTGGATAACTGAAACCAAGGTAAGTTTAATTCTCCTTTCTTCTTTCTATAGCTCACATGTGTGTGTTTCTCACATTGAGACATACTTTCTTTTTTTTTTTTTTAAACTCTGTATTTTCCAGGCTTTAAGAAAAGTGGCTTCAATGACAGGCAGGACAAAATGCCTTCACTAAACACTTATTAAATAACTGACCAGAAAAATAGAAACTTTTGTGAACGTGGAGCACACTGAATAATTAAGTATATTCAATATAATTATCAAGTCTCTTTTGGTTATTAAAGTAGACTGTTAAATGTCTAAACAAATCTTGTTTAATTATGCATGTCAGTTTCTATTGTATTTATTTATCAAATATTGAAGTCAATTGAATTAGACAATAAGTTATCTAATTTATAGAGAAATCACCTCATAATTTAATTCTTCGTTCTAAATAAACAAATTGGATTTATTCTTCTAATTTTTTAGCCTGTTTACTTTGACTTGAAAACTATTGTTTGACAATGACTTGACTTTTACCTGCTGTCTTAGATAGCTATGTGCTTTTTATTGGTAACAATTGTATTTTATTAATGACATACATAAAACAATTTGAAATATGTTATATATTAAGTTTTTTACTTGGTCTTAGTTCAGGAAGAGAGAAGGGCATGTTATAGGAAAAATAAGTTTAAGAGATTTTAGCATTAACATGTATAGTAAGGAGGATGTTTCTAGTTTTTGTTCTTTTATTTTTTTCATAACAAAATTGAGGAACTGTTTATTGAGTCACAAAAAATATTGGAGGTGTCCATCTGAGGTATTATTAAACTCCTAAAATAACCCTGTAATACAACTGTTAGATGTTAGGAAAATAAGACTTCCACAGAAAAGCATGAAAAATTTAGGGAACCAGCAGTTAGCATAATGGCTATGTCGCTGGACTCCCACGTAGTTGATCGCAGTTCGTGTCCTGGACCCGGTGGCTTAAAACTCACGCCGGGCGCGTGTGTGTGTGCATGCCCAAGATCCCGAGAGGAGAATGGAGGAGAAGGGATTGTGGCGTGACCATCCCCCCTGGGGGGTGATTTCTCGCTTTCTGTCTCTCTGTCTCTCTCTGTCTGTCTGACGAGTGCATGCGCCCTATAGTGAAAATCTCTCCAAAAAAAAAAATTACAAAAATGAATTATTTTTTAAAAATGAGTTTTATAATAATGATCAGCAAATAGCATAATGGTAACATCACTGGACTTCCACATAGTTGGCCGCCATTCAAACCCCAGATACGGCAGATTAAATCTCATTCTGGGAGCATGTGCATGTGTACCCAAGATCCTGAAAGGAAAATGGAGGAGAAGGGATTGCAGTACAGCCATCCCTCCTGTGGGACGATTTCTCATTTTCTGTCTCTCTGTCTATCCCTGTCTCTACGGAGAGCACAAAAATTTAAAAAAAAAGAATCATATTTTTCTAAGAGTATTGTATAATTAAGTTACTTAGATAAACTGCTAAGCATATAATGATGGGTCCCATGATAGGCTGGGATAGAGTATGGTGTATTTCAGGAGCGATCTCTTCAAATCATCCCAAACAGCCATTTTTTCACACAACTGTGAATTTGGATTCTTTATTAGTGTCTCTTGATTCTGCACATAATAAAAACAGTATATAAATTCTCAATTTGAAGTCTTCAAATTTTACTTTCCATCTGTTTCTCTCTTGTCAGAGTGAAAGTTAACTCAGATTATCTGGGCTTTACATTTGAATCTTTTCCTAATTTTTCATTATTGTTACCCAGCAGGTAAGTCCAGGCTGGAGTTGATAAAATGGCTGGTAATAATTTCACCGAGGTGACTCTCTTCATTCTCTCTGGATTTGCAAATCATCCTGAATTACAAGTCAGTCTTTTCTTGATATTTCTCTTCATTTACCTACTCACTGTTTTGGGGAACCTTGGACTAATCACGTTGATCAGAAGTGACTCTCGGCTTCATACACCTATGTACTTCTTCCTTAGCAATTTAGCATTCATTGACATATTTTATTCCTCTACTGTAACACCCAAGGCACTGGTAAATTTCCAATCCAACCAGAAATCCATCTCTTTTGTTGGCTGCTTTGTTCAAATGTACTTTTTTGTTGGGTTGGTGTGCAGTGAGTGTTTTCTTCTGGGATCAATGGCCTATGATCGCTATGTCGCAATCTGCAATCCCTTATTGTATTCCTTAGTGATGTCTCAGAAAGTGTGCAATTGGCTGGCAGTAATGCCCTATGTGATAGGCTTCACAAATTCTCTGATATCAATCTGTGTGATAAGCAGTTTGAGGTTCTGTGATTCGAACATCAATCATTTTTTCTGTGACACCACGGCTCTTTTGGCTTTGTCTTGTGTGGATGCCTTCAGCACAGAAATGGTGATCTTTGTCTTAGCTGGGTTCACTCTTCTTAGTTCCCTTCTTATCATCACAGTCACTTATGTTGCCATCATTTCAGCCATCCTGAGCATTCGGTCTGCCTCAGGCAGGCAGAAGGCCTTCTCCACCTGTGCATCTCACCTCACAGGTGTAACTGTCTTTTATGGATCCCTGATTTTTACGTATTTACAGCCTGATAACACATCTTCCCTGACCCAAGCACAGGTGGCATCTGTATTCTATACCATTGTCATCCCAATGCTGAATCCACTGATTTATAGTTTAAGGAACAAAGATGTGAAGAATGCTCTTCTTCACATCATGCAAAGAAAACCTTTTTCATGATAAATCCATGCATGTTACAATTACAACAAACCTGGATAGTGTCGGGCATTCAATTACTTCAATAATTAGACAATAAACACAAAAGGCATACACTACCTAACTTAAAACTTTGAAATATGGAATGTAAATTATTATTTTATTCATTTGTATAAACTACTGAATCACTATAGCAAAGAAGTCATTTCAGCATATAAATTATTTAGACAGAGAAATGCACAAAAAAGTAAAGGGGGATCTGAAAATCTATATGTGAGCATGCCACACACAGAAATGTGTTTAAAATTATTACACTGAAACTTCATATGGTTTAACATTGTTTTCTCCACTATTAGCACATCAAGAGTATAGAACTAAGAGATTCAAAAATTAAAAACACTAATATTTTACTAACTATAAGAAATGACAACTGGTCTCCTGAAAATAGACAATACAGATGTAAAATCCTCAAATATTAGCGACAAAGAAAAACACAAATCGGGCTCATTTCAGTGAAAACAATAATGAGACAACAGATATCAGGTAATTTAGAGACATCTCTTGAAACTGTGGAGTCATTTGTCCATAACAGCTACATTTTCTATTATTTTACTGAAAAACATATTTTTGATTATATAGGAAAGTAATTTGTTTATGGGTATGTTTTCAAAACCAACATTGAATAATTTCCTAATAATCATAACGTGTCTCCTTAAATTCAAAGACCTGATAAATGATCATTTATCTGTATATGAGTATATGTGTGTATAGATTAATGTCACTAATTGTAGCATAATTCCTAGAACATTTTGGAGATATACAGTATAAAGATTCTACCATTTCCATAACAGATGGAAAGACTTTGTCAGAGAAGCTGTGAATGAATCTATGTGTATGTATGTCTGTTCATTTTTTGCTTGAATGAGACTTGAATATAGATCTGCTTGCAATTAACTCTCCTAGACATTGTTACAAAATAATCATTGGAAAAGACACATCCTCTCAATACTGCCTTTCCTGTGGGTAAGTCATTGAGTACTAATATTTAGGATATCATATACTATAAAAATGCATATCTAAAGGTATTAAAGATTACTTTTTTATTTAATTTTTTATTTCAAATCATTTTATACATTCAATCACATTGTTTAGCTTACAAAGTGAATATTTCAACATGAGAGCATTTCAACATTTTCCAGGACTTGAATCGCAGTCATTGGCCATGTGAGATCCAGCACCTTAACCTTCACACCACCTGCCAGCACTTGAAGATTATTTTGAAAAGTTTATTTTAAAAGAAAATGTGTCAGGGCCAGCAGGTGGAGTAGTGGCTAAGGCAATGGATTTCCACATAATCAATCTCTGTTGGTTCCCAGCCCCAGTTGTTTGAAAATCATCCTAGATGCATGTATGCCAAAAAAACCCCAAAAAACAAAAAAACAGGAAGAGAATGAACAAGAAGGGATTGCTGCATGACTATCCCTGGTGCAGGAGTAGGGGAGGAGAGTGATTTTTCAGTTTTCATCTCACTGTTTCTCTATCTCTCTGACAAGCACATGCACCCTATGACCAAAACCTTAAAAAAGATAGAGAGAAAGTTTCTCTATTAAAATATTCCTCTCCAACAAGATTGCAGATTCTGAAAGAAATGTTTGCTTATTCATATTTGTGCTCTTCACAATATCTAACAAATATATCAGTATGATATTATATGTAATACATAAATATTTTATTTTGTTTCTGTTTCTCAAAAAAGTGTGATGAATTCAGTAAATCAAAGACTCTATCATACTCATATTTGTACATTTCCCTGGGATTTGGACAGTAGTATAGATACCGTTATTCTAAATAACGTTAATTTAGAGACCAGCTCAGTCCTACATAAGTGAAGCTAGATCCACATGAAGATTGCAAGCCAAGCTAGATCCACATGAAGATTGCAAGCCATTTGGTTTCTGGTTCACATGCACATGCCAAGCAAGTCATGATCCCATCAGCTTTGCTGGCGTGGAATTGTGAAGTGAGACCCTGTTGAGGATACTTGTCTTCCTGTCTTTTTTATAAAAGATCATGACATTCATTGTGCTTCTTTCTTTGAGAATATTTGAATCTTGTCTCAATGCTCAAAACGGTTCAGAAATACAGATTTTGATAGCAAAACGACATTAGTCATGAGCTCTTGTGAGATAATTCATTGGCTTTATTTTCTAGAGTTAGACAGTTGGAGTGGGTATAAAAAAAGATGGGGTGTTTAAAATCTTCCTTTCTTAGAAATGTACTTGCTAGTTATGTAGATATGGTTGTATTAGATGTTCTCTATCATTTAATAATAAACTTGCAAATAAAGATATAAGTGCTGTATAAAATCAGTCAATTATGTTAAGTTAGCATTATCTGCCTTTATTTTGTTATTAGCCTGAATAGAAAAGCCTTTACAATGAGTTTTTTTAAGAAAGTATTTGAATGCATTTTGTTTAGTATTGAATTTATTCAATAAAGTATTAATGTTAAGTGTGAACTGGATCCTGTTGCTGAACCCCAGCAAGCAATCATATCCTAGGTAGGGTGAAACCTGCAGTAAAATTGCCATATTGCACGTCTTACTCAAGTTTGAATGTCAAATAAATTGTATATCCACTTAAAAAAAAAGAAAGAAACTTAAAAAATATTTTAATGGATCAGTAGATGGCAAAGCAGTTACATCACTGGAGTTTCACATGGCCAAAAGTGGTTTGAGTCCTGTACCTGGCAGTTGAAACTAACATAGGATGCATGTACATGCATGCTTAAGATCGCAGGAAGAGAATGGAGGAGAAGGCATAGTGGTGTGGCCATCCCCTTGGGGGGTAATTTCTCACTTTCCCTCTCACTGCGTCTGCTGTCTCCCACTCTCTCCAGTGAGTGCACGAACCCTAAGGCAAAAACTCCTTAAAAAAAGAAAAAGAAAGAAAAAGAAAAAAGTAGTTTTCTAAATGTAAGATTAGTTAAAATTTTTATTTCTAGAATTTTTACTCAAACATTCCTTTATTTTTGTTTTTATTTTTTTCAAGTATTTTCATACCAATGTGGACTCAGGGTTATTTATTTTATTTTTCTGACAATAATCCATTACTTTTTAATTCATTTAATTGCATAAGTTGTTTCAACTTTGGCTACTAGGAGCTCCTTCAGTTGCCTTTTTTTTAGAGAGAGGTTTTTGTTATAGGACATATGTACTTGCCAGAGACAGAGAGACAAAAGCAAGAAATCACCCTGGAAGGATGGCCATGCTATAATCCCTTCTTCATTTTCCTCTCAGGATCTTATGCATGCATGCACATATGCCCAGCATATTTTAAGTTGCTGGGTTGGGGATTTGAACTATGGATGACTATGTGGGAGTTCAGTGACATAACCACTACACCATCTGCTTGTCCCTCAAGTTGCCTTTTTTATCCCTTCTACATGCTCATATAATTCTTAGCATTTCCCAGAGAGACAGAGATATAGTAAGAGGGAAAGTGACAAATCACACCCTGGAGAAATGGTTATGCCACTGTCCCTTTTCTTCTATTCTACTCCTGGGATTTGGGGCAGTCATAGAGGCCTAGCATGATTTTTAAGTCATCAGGTCCAGGACTTGAACTGAGGTCGACCATGTGGGATTCCAGCACCTTCACTATTACATCATCTACTGGCCCCCAAGGCACAGCTAGTCAAATGTGATTCTGGGGGAGACAATGACAATGTTAATCAGCCTAACAATAACCCACACTCTTTAGGCTAACTTGCAAATATGGAAGTACATACACAAGAAGTATTTTGTGCAAAAAAAAAAAAAAAAGAAAAAAAAGAAATACACTGGAGAAATTACAGTTATAATCAGCCCTCCATTTCCACAAGTTCTGCCTTGTAAGATTTCACCAACTATGAATCAGAAGGTTTTGTGGTTTTTTTTTTCTTTAATAGCTTTACTATAAGGCACATGTGCTTGTTGGAGAGAGACACACAGAGAGAGAAAAAGAGAGAGAGGGAAAGTAAGAAATCACCTCCCAGGGGGATGACCACACACAATCCCTTCATTTCCACTTTCTTCTCAGGATTTTGGAATCACACACACATGCACACAGTGCGATTTTCAAGCCATGGGATCTGTGACTCCAATCATACCTCCAGCCATGTGGGATCTAGCTGTCTTAACATCAAAACCACCTGCTGGCCTTAATAAAAAACATTTTTAAATTTTTAAACTTTTTTTTTTTTCCATAGGGCACATGCACTAGTGAAATAGAACAGACAGATGTGGTGAGAAGGAAAGCGAGACATTGCTCCCCTCAGGAGTAATAGCCATGCTGTAATCCCCTCTCCTTCACTCTTTTGTGATTTTAGGCATGCACACACATGCTATCAGCATGATTTTCAAGTGACCAGGTCCGGAACTCAAACCACAGTCAGCCATGTGGAAATCCAGCACTGTAACCACTATGCCATCTAATATCCCCTCAAAAGTATTTTTTAAAAGTTGCAGAAGGTAGGACTGGCAGATGGAGTAATGGTTTCATTACTGGACTCCCACATAGTAGACTGAAGTTCAAGTCACAGACCTGGCAGCTTAAAATTCACCCTGGGTTCATGTGCAAGTGCACCCAAAATCCTGAGAGAAGAATAGAAGAGACCGTGGTGGGCTATATCCTCCAGGGGGTGATTTCTCACTTTCTGTCTACCTGTCTTTCTGGAGAGCATGGGACCTATAGCAAAATCTCTCTTATAAAAAAATGTTATGGAAAGTGTGGGCAGCATAGTTATCTCTATTTGCAGAATATATGATGCTATACATAGAAAATCCAAAAGAATCCCCCTAAAATCTCCTGGAAGTGATAAATGAATATACTTAAGTTACAGGATAAAAAATCAACATATAAAAATCTATAGAATTTTTATACATCAACAATGGATAAACTATTATAGAACTAAAGAATGTAATCACATTTACAATAGCCACAAAACCAATAAGATATCTAGGAATAAACCTTACCAAAGATGTCAAAGATCTTTACAAGGAAAATTATGATACAAAAGAAAAATAAATTAAAAATGATACGAAAGGGTGGAAAAACATCTCATGTGCCAGGATTGGAAGAATTAATATAATCAAGATATCAATCTTTACAAAATTAATCTACAAATTTAATGCAATCTGATCAAACTATGAGAGATATTCCTCACAGAAACAGAAAAAAAACAATGAAGATATTTGTCTGGAAACATAAAATGTCCTGTATCATCAAAGCGATACTGTGCAAAGGGAATAAGGTAGGAGGCATCCCACTCCTGACCTCAAAACATATTACAAAGTTATGATAATTAAAACAGCATGTAATTGACACAAAAACAGGTAGATCAAAGGAACAGAACTGAGAATCTCCAAAAGAACTCAAAAACATGCAGCCAATTTATCTCTGACAAAGTACACCAAACAATCCAGTGGGAAAAAAGAAAATCTCTTCAGCAAATAGTGGAGAACATGGAGAACTGGGAGAACATGATATCCACTTGAGGAAGAATGAAACTAGATCCTTATCTTTCACCACTAACAAAAATTAACTAAAAATGGATTGAGTATCTAAACATAAAACCTCAAACTATAAAAACACTGGTGGGAAATACAGGAAAAACTCTTGGAGACCTTGGAGTAGGAAAAAACTTATTAAAGAAGACGTCCAAAGTACAAGCAATAGTCCCCAGAATAGACAAATGGGACTGTATTAGGTTGAGAAGCTTCTGCACAGCAAAAGAAGTAGAGTTATAAGACAACCTTCAGAGTGAGAGAACATATTTGCAAACTATACCTCAGATAAGAGACTTATAACCAGATTATACAGGAACCTTATGCACGGAAATAAAATCAACTCAATTAGAAGATGGGAAAATGAACTGAATAGATAATTCTCTGAATAAGACATGCAGACATCACAAAAGCATATGAAAAAGTGCTTGACATCTCTTATCAAAAGGGGAATGCAACTCAAAACCACAATGAGATACCACTTAATCCCAGTAAGAATGAGTAAAATTTTAAAAAAATAAATAATGATAGGTACTGGTAAGGCTGTGGTGATAAGGGAACTCTTCTGCAATGTTGATGGGAATATAAATTAGTGCAACCACTTTGGGGAATGTTATGGAGAGTCCTTAGAAACCTGCAAATAGAACTATAATACAACCCCGTAATTCCACTCTTGGGTAGTTACCCAGAGGTTAGAAAAACCCTCAGTTGGAAAAACACTTGCACATTCATGTTGATTGCAGCATTATTTACCATTACCGGGACATGGAATCAACCCAAATATTAAAAAATAGGAGACTGGATTGAAAAATGTGGCATATGTACTCTATGGAGTACTATTTAGTCATAAAAAACAATGACACCCTGACATTTGATTCAAAGTGTATGAATATGGAAGTTTTAATGCTGAACAAAGAAAGCCAGAATATGAAAGACAGAGTTAGTATGTCCCCACTTCATATATACCAACTGTCTGTCTCTATAACAGAAACTCAAAGTTTGGAAGGTATAGAAGCAGGGAGGTCAACAGTAGATACTGGAGAAAGTAAGGACAGGAGTACTATTGGGGTGAGTTATATAGGACAGGAGGGGAATAGGGACAGAAAAAAATATATATTTCATTGACCAAAAAATGAAAAGCTGTTTGCTGATGATAATGTTAGTGATGTTACTCAACAGTAATTATCCCTAAAACCTTAGAGAACTTAGTGACTTCTCTTAAGTATATTTCAGGTAATGTCTTATCTTGACTGATATTCATGGTATTTGTGCTGAAAAAAGCAATGTTGTATACTGTAAAGATAAATGTGATTAATGGTAAAATAAAATAGTATAATACAAACCAAGAAGAAAGAGAAAATAAAGACATGGAATACAAGAATATCAGTAATTTAGAGATGATTGAAAGTATACAAGAGCATGTGTATAGTTTATATGCAAATACTAAGCCATTTTATATAAGAAACTGAACCATGCTTAGATATTGGTATTTGAGACCAAATCCTGAAATCTATCTCCTGCAAATAATAGGAATACCTGTATGTTTTAAAAATATTAACAACAGTTGGGGCCACCAGGGGAGGTAGTGGTTAAGGTGCTGGACTCCCAGATGACCTATTTTGGTTAGAGTTCTGGACCTGGTGGCTTGAAAATAATGTTGAACACATGTGCACTCATGCCCAAAATTCCAGGAGGAGAATGTAAGAAAAGGAATTGCAGCATGGCCATTCCCTTTGTGCAAATGATCTTTTACTTTCCCTCTCACTGTCTCTGTCTCTCTTTGGCGTGCACATGTGTCCTGTAGTAAGAACCTTAGAAACAGCAAATTAACAGTAATTATGCTACAAAATGTTAATAGCTTTGAATTGTTCTGTTTCTTTGTATAATTTGTTAAATTCTGTTTTTTTTTTCTAATTAATATGTTTTACTCCTATGACAGTTTCACACTTGTAATTATAAAATATAGTACACTGTGAAAAATGTTATTTCATCCTTATTAGTGTCAACCAGGGTCAATACCATATTTCCTTGGAAGTATCTTCTCTACAATCCCAGCCAAATATTTGGAGCATTGCTACAGAACAATCCATGATGCTTTTCATTAGTGTCTTCTAAGGGAAAAGGCAAACACTTTGCTCAAAACTTCACTTGGGTTTGTTTAGTCCCCGAATTTTTGTCTCTGGAAACATGCCAAGCAATCTTCCATAGAAATTGTTCCCTGAGGATGACCAGTATTGCATTATTATTAATTAATAGCACATGAGATGCTCAGAAATTATCAAGACGAAAGGCAAAGCATCTGTCACTTCACTTTTAGTTGCAGTGGCTCCCGTGTATTCTTTAGAGATATAACTTCCTGGAAAAATTGCCATTTAAATAGGATCTGAACAAAATTTCTAGGTATTTCAATTCAGAAAAAAAAATGAATGCACAAAAGTTTAAAAGTAACTTATACAAAAGAAAACAAATATATTACAAGACTTTTCAATTCCTTAAATGGTTTTCATATTTTATTTCTGAGATAAGTTTGAGGCCAATAAATTTCGAGGCAGATAATATTTAGAAGTATTTTTTCCACCAACTTCAGCTCGCAGTGAGTATTATTCTTAAAATTGGAGGATTTTAAATCAGATTGAATAAAATAAGGACTTTATCAAAAGAATATGCATGCACATATTATTTATTGAGACTTTACCTTAAATGATGTCAGGATTAATGTAAACAAACATGGACTGGATGAAATCAGAATGTGCTAAAGAAATATTTTGAAATTTTGATTTTTGAAAGAAATTTAAGTTTGAATGCTGAAGTTAGGAATGTACCTTGATACTTACATGTGGTCTACAATTTTAATACACTCCACTAAAATTACCTAACTTTAAAGTTTATTTCTAATTAGTTTTATTTGTAATTAATATTTTAACTAATACCAAAATTTAAAGAACAGTAAATGATGTATTTAAGATTTTTTGTATCATTTGTTACAGAGTCAATATTTAATAACTCTTACTCTGTAAGTTACATAAACTTTCCATAATCTTTCTCTCTGCTAAAAAATAAATGTGCATATACATGTTACAATAATGTCTATGATGTAATATTTTCACATAGATTAAATATGCTAATAAAGGAATGCATTTCAAACAGTGTCATGCAATATGTTAGCTTTTATTATATCACACTGAAATATCAATATGTGCCTGAATCTATATTTTACAATCAAGTCAAGTTTTCTTTTTAAATCACATAGTATTATCCATTCTTATTACCAGTTTCTAAAATAATTAAACTTATTAGACAAAATTTAGATTATTAATAAAAACAAAAATTTTTGAAGTCATTCCAGCTTAGTATCAACTCTGATTTCTCTACATACAGAGCAACTGCACAGCATGGGTGGAAGGAATAACACAAATGTGCCTGACTTCATCCTTACGGGCTTGACAGACTCCAGAGAGATCCAGCTGGTCCTCTTTATGGTATTTTTCCTGATATACCTCATTACTGTGCTGGGAAATGCAGGGATGATATTGATAATCCGCTTGGATCTTCACCTTCACACTCCCATGTATTTTTTCCTCACTCAGCTGTCATTTCTTGACCTCAGTTACTCAACAGTCATCACCCCTAAAACCTTAGAGAACTTAGTGACTTCTGTTAAGTATATCTCATTCACAGGCTGCTTCACACAACTGTACTTTTTTGTCTTTTTGGGTGCCACTGAATGTTTTCTTCTCTCTTCCATGGCCTATGATCGCTATGTAGCTATTTGCAAGCCTCTGCATTACTCAATTACTATGTCCACAAAACTCTGCTGTGCCCTCATCACTGGGTCCTATGTGATTGGTTTTATGGACTCCACTGTCAATGTGCTCTTCATGGGCAGATTGCATTTCTGTGACTCCAATGTAATCCACCACTTCTTCTGTGACACAACCCCAATTTTGGCTCTGTCCTGCACTGACACATATGGCACTGAGGTCATGATATTCATTTTTGCAGGTTCCACCCTAGTGGTATCCCTTATTACAATATCTGTGTCTTATGTGTCCATCCTCTCTACAATCCTGAAAATCAATTCCACTTCAGGGAAGCAAAGAGCCTTCTCAACTTGTTCCTCCCATCTCCTGGGAGTCACCATCTTTTATGGCACTATGATTTTTACTTACTTAAAACCAAATAAATCCTACTCCTTAGGAAAGGATCAAGTGGCTTCTGTTTTTTATACTATTGTCATCCCCATGCTGAACCCAATCATTTATAGTCTTAGGAACAAAGAAGTAAAAAGTGCTCTCATTAGAGTCATGAAGAAGAGAGAAGGCACCAGACAATGAAAATAGCATTGATGCTAGCCATTTAAACTCTTCTTTTCTTTCTTTCCTTTGGGTGATTTTATTGGTCTCTCTTTCTGTCTCTGTAAAAACAATGGATCCTTTCATTTGTTTATTCATTTCTGTTGAGTTACCCTTTAGACTTCATCTTAGACATTCCTAAGAATATCTTTTCAGAAATTCATATTGAAAGTGGAAATTATAAAATCTTTACTAAATCTATTGTCCAAATGAATGTTTCTAAAGGCAACTCATGTACAAACTGATTGTGGGGGGACCAGCAGTTGGCGTAATGGCTATATTGTTGTACTCCCATGTAGTATACTGCAGTTCAAGTCCCGGACCCAGTGACTTAAATTCACGCAGGGTGCATGTGCATGTATGCCCAAGATCCGGAGAGGGAATGTAGGAGAAGGGATTGTGGTGTGGCCATCTGCCCTGTGGTGTGATTTTTCGCTTTCTGTGTCTCTGTCTTGCTCTTTCTATCGAGCGCATGCTCCCTACAGCAAAAACCTCTCCCACCCACAGCCCCCACCAAAAAAGAGAGAGAAAACATGATTGTCATGTTTTAAAACTAAATGATATAAATCCCATGCATAGGGCATTTTTGAGAATTTTATTATGGAAGAGGGTTAGACTTTGGCAAATATTAACTGTTTCAGATGTCATTACTTTTATTATTCTGAGAAAAAATATCATAGCAGAGTGGTCAGGAGCACTTGTTTTGGAATAAAACTCTTTAGTATTTAGATTTTAGATCTGCCACTTTTTAAAATATATAACCTTTAATAAGTAACTGAAACGAATATCCTCTCTTTTTCACTGCGTAAAATAAATAGCAGTTCTAGACCTATCTGATAAATGGTTGAATGTTAAGGATTTAAGTTAGTAAAAATAAATGTCTGTCATTCAATTAAAAAATTTATATTCCTATAATATTTATAATTCACTATGCCTTTTCTTTTTAAGAACATACTTGCATTTTACTAGTTATTTTTGGACAATTTATTTGACAACATACAGCTAAAAATTAAAAAAAAATCAGTAGTTCACAATTTTGGATTAAAACAATGTAAAACATCACAAGAAAGTTAGGAAATGGCAGATGTTAATAATGAAATTTTGGAAATATTAAAAAATATTAAATAAAAAGAAACACTAATAATATTGATAGTTATATGTGTGTTTTCTACATCAATACTATAACTATATATATATATATTTTTTTTTACATATATAAACTTTCTTTTTCTTACTTCCTATGTCCTGTATTGCAGCTTTCTCTGTCCACTTACAAATCTAACATTTGACAATCAATCTCCCATCATTGAAACCTGTAAGAGATATGTGTTCTTGGTACACAGGCAAAATCAAGACTTTCATCTTGTAATGTTGTGACCTAAAACTTTGTAAAGTCGCCAAGTTAAAAATCTGCTTACATCGATGTCTCTTTTGTGTGTATCCACTAAGCCCTTCCTTTCTGTGTTGTATCAACAAGCTTCAGTAAACACTTCTGTGTTGAAATTCTTTGTATTTTAAAAAATAAATGATTTTCTTCTGATTTTTATATGTTTAATGATCTTACAAATAAATTCCTGAGCTAAATGTTTAATTCTTTTAACTTTTTTTGTTTTTTAATTTGCCATAGGATGTATGTGCTTGGCAGACTCAGAGAGAAAGTAAGAAAGGACCACTTCAAGGGGAATGGCTGCATTACAATACCTTCTCCTCCATTCTCTCCCTGTGATTTTGGCTGAACGTATACGTACTTAGATTTTTTTTAAAAGCCATAGAATCCAGAACTTGAACCATGCCATCAGTCATGTGGAATCAGCATATTAAGTTGATTCTAATCACCAGAACAATGACTTGTCCTGCTTTATATTCCTTATAGAGAAATTTGCAAAGCAAAGTTGTTGGATCTGGGACTTGAATAGTGGTTGTCCATGTGGAAGTTTAGTGTCTTAACATCACTCTACCTGCTGGCCCCATAATATACAGACTATAAGCTCACATGTTAGGAGCCCATTCTTGTTCAAGCAAAGATGTAATAATCAGTCTGGAATTTTTTTTTTTTTTATCTAATACACATTGCATTCATTTCATTAGCAAATTAAGTTGATTCTAAACAGAATTTAGTTGGCGCCCACTTCAACACTTTCCTTGCTACCATCTTGGCCCAATGAGCTATCATTTCTTTTGGAATTACTTCTGCGGTTTTTGCTTGTATTTATGTCTTCTTTTCCCCCCTCCTCTGTCTACTCTCAATGTAGAAGTCAGAGTAATACTGTTAAACAGTAGATTGGACCATGCCACTCACTTTTCTTCATAGACTCTACAACACTCTTCATCACAATAATAGTAAAAGCCTAAACCTTTAGGAGTTTCCACTGTTCAAAACTGATGTTGTCCTCACTCCTTAAATCTATTCACTCAACTGTAACTACTCTTACTATGCCTTGTTTACTTTGGTTCAACTACATGACTTCTTAGATTTTCCTGGTAAACATTACTTTTGATACCATCTAGAAATTTTTTCATATTCTCTTCTTCCTGACCCTTTCTTCCCATAGAGAAATGCACAATATTTTTATTATTCTTTTTTTAACAAGACCCTACCTTACCACTATAATCCCAATTGTACCTGTACACATTCCTCTTTTATGCTTCATTTGACTTTTATAGCAGTTATTCCCATCTGACATTTGATATATTTTGTTCATTTTTTGTTGTTTTTGATGGTTTTGTGTCTATTTCTCCCCACCCATACATATAAGCTCTGTGAGTACAAGATTTTTTTCCCTAGTACCTAAAACAGTATTTCAATAAATATGTTTGAAGGCTGAATTTTATAGGTAATGATCAGATTACATAATTTATTATAACTTCACAGGTGTGAAAATAAACTCACATTTGAACCTCATCTGACTCTACAGTCTGAATCTATTCTAGGTATGTTATTTATCACCACTCTGTAATACTATTTTAATTTCTACAATGATATACCACTAAATAAGTTTTTTTAAATAAAATTATTCCTTAATATAATAAAGAAAACATTGACTAAAATACCAGGGGTCATTGAAAAGTGTATGTTTTTGACATTCTCTAGACCTACTAATAAAATGTAGTGTGAATTAGGCAGTGCTAGCTAAATCTTTTCAAATATACAGTTATAGACCTATTTACAAAAAACTAAAAAAGAAAAATAAAAAAAGAAAAGAAAAAAGAAAAAGAAGAAGAAAAATTCATTGAAAGAAAGAACAATTTATCAGATAATGATCTGACACTATGGGGAAAATTTATATTATGATGAATACAAGCTTTCTTTGTGTAACAAAGGGATTAAGTCACAGAGTAAGTAGTTTAATAAATAGAAACATGCCCTTATAATAACGTATAGAATTTCTATGTGTTTTATCCTTAATCCCTTTATGTGAATAGAGATAGGCCAAAGTTATTTTTCAATGACATAATCCTGGAACCCATGTTCATCTATGCTATTGCTTTATTGAACACTCTGTCCACATTTCAGTCTGAGGGAAAGGTGATTTTTTTTTTTTACACTGCAAAAATATTTCAAATTGTTTTGTTCATGTGCATAGTTTTAAAGAAATTATTTAATTTATTATAATTAAGACTCTAAACAAGCCAGGCATTGAAGACACATATTTCAATATAATAAAGTCCATATATGAGAAACACACAACCTCATACTAAATGAGAAAATGCTTAAAGCTTTTTTCCTAAAAACTGAGACAAGTATATTCACTTTCCTCACTGCTATGGTATAGAGTACTATAAATCCTACCTGAAGGTATTAGGCAATAGATAAAATTAAGGGCATTCAAATTGGAAAGTAGGGTGTTAAATTATCCTTGTTTGCAGATGACACAAGGATAAGTGGAAAAGCTTAAAGAATCCACCCTAAATTCGTTGAACTGATCAATAAATTCAGTAGAGTTGCAGAATACAGTAT
Organism: Tupaia belangeri chinensis; assembly: GCF_000334495.1. Taxonomy (NCBI): domain Eukaryota; kingdom Metazoa; phylum Chordata; class Mammalia; order Scandentia; family Tupaiidae; genus Tupaia; species Tupaia belangeri. Next base: position 210,719 of record NW_006159998.1, on the reverse strand, counting down.
TATTATACAAAAATAACTAACCTTATTTTTTATCAACAATGAACCAACCTAAAAAGGAAATAACCAAAATAACCTCATTTACAATAGCTACAGAAAAATTTTACCAGAAATAACTGCAGTTAAGAGTGGAAGATGTTCACAAGAAAACTTACAAAATATTGATTACAAAATTTGAGGGAGATGAAGCTGACAGGTGGCATGGTGGTTGGGGGTGCTGGATTCCCACATGGCTGGCCACAGTTTGAGTCCTGGACCTGGCGGTTTGCTTTCTCACTTTCCTTCTCTCTTTCTCTCTTGCTCCGTACCTCTTTGGTCAAAATAAAATAACATTATTTATAGAATTTAAAAATAGCACAAAATTTGTATGAAACAACAGAAGAGTGTGAAGGACCAAGGAGACCTTGTGAAAATGAACAAAGCAGAAGACATCATACTACTTGACTTCTAAATACATTATGATTCATAATGACCCAAACTGCATGGTACTGCCACAAAAACAGACATACAGACCAATGAGAGAGAATACAAAATATAAATCCGCAAAATATGACCCAATAATTTTTAACAACACACCTAAGAACATTCCATGGAAAAACAGCAGTCTTTGCAATAAATAGTACTGAGAAAGTTGAGTATCCATATGCAGAAAAATGAAACAAGAATCCTATCTGTTATCATATACAAGAATCAACTAAAAATGGATAAAACAAAAACAAAAACCTTAAATGTAAGAACAGAAGCCATAAAATACTAGGGGGAAAAATATTTACTTGCCACAGGGTGCATTGTGCTGACCAGGGTGAGACAGACAGTGAGAGGGAAGGCGTGAAATAACCCCTTTGGGAGGATGACCATGCTTCAATTCTTTCTCCTTCATTCTCCCTCTGGGATTTTGGGCAAATATGCACATATGCCTGGCATAACTTTCAAGCCACTGGGGCCAAGACTTAAACATGCTTGGCCATCTGAGAGTTCAGTGCCTTAATCATTATGCCACCTGCTGGCTCCTAAATAAATTTTTAAAAATTTCCTAGAAAGCATCTGAGTTTACCAGAGAGAGAGAAAGAGAAGAGAGAAAGTGAAAAAGCAGCTTCTGTTGGGGATGATCACACCACAAGCCCTTCTCCAGTTCTCCTTTTAGTCTTTTGGGCACACATACAAATTCACCTCATGTGTCTTTCAAGCCTCTGGGTTCAGGACTCTAGCCACCTACTTTGCCTTGTCAGATCTAGTCACCCTAGTCACTATGCTATTACCAGGTCCTAGGCAATTTTTTAAAAAAATAAGACATTGACATCATGGGCAATAACTGTAAGAATAGTTAATAAAATTTTATCAGTCAAAAAAAGCTACAAACAAAGGAAATAATCAGCAAAGTGAAAATGCAACCTACGGAACTGAAAACAAATCTGAAAAGTTTGATACATCCAACAAGGGGTTAATAATCAGAATACAGGAGAAACTCAAATAGCTCAAAAGTCACACACACACACACACAAAGACAAAACAAGTGACTAGACTAATAAATCATCAATTAATCAGAACAGACAGTATCATCTCAACTTATTTTGAATGACTTCTGTAAAAAAAAAATACTATAAGTGCTAATGAAGTTGTGGAGAAAGGGGAACTCTCATGCATGACTGGTAGTATTGTAAAGTATTATAGCTAGTGTGGGAAAAAATATAATAAAGCAATCCTGTGAAAATAACCCAATGATTCAGTAATCCCATTGCTCAGTATGTACTGAAAAGAAAATAAATCAGTATGTTGAAGAGATAGCTGCACTTTTATGTTTATTTCAGCATTATTCACAATAGCTAGCATGTAACTCAATCTAAATGCTCAAGAAGAGTGAATGGATAAAGAAATGGTACACAAAGAAATGGATAAAGAATGTTACATTAAGGTAGTGGGTTACAGTTCAGTCATAAAAAACAGATGAAGTTCACTCATTTGCAACTACATGAAAGAACCTGAAAAACAAAATTACACAAGGTGAAACAAAGAACTGAAAAACAAACTCCATATATTTTTATTGATAAAAGCTAAAAGATTTAATTGGATAGAAATGGAGAATATAATGGTAAGTAACAGAAGTCAGAAAAGGGAAAGAAATAGGGAAATGGGGAGATCTTTGTTATTACATGAAGGGGTGAAAATAGATAAGGAAAATTAAATCTAAGATACTATACCACAGTACAGTAATGATAGTGACAATTCAACATGTATTTCAAAGCAGATGAGTGCACTGGACAAAATAATGATAAATATTTGAGATGATGGATATGTTCATTGCCATATTTTCATCCAATGTACACATGTTTTGAAAAACCAGACCCAGTAAATTTGTGAACCTCTTATTCATAAAACAGAATTATACTAAAAATAAATTTAAAAAGTAATTGCACTTTTTATTTAATTATCAAATTTATTGGAAGAGAATTGTTTATGTCATCTTTTATTTTCCTTTATCAGTTGAAGAAGACATAGTGACATCCCTTGTTTCATTCTTTATTTATACTATTTCTTCTATTTTTTCACACTTGAGATTCATTCGGTGAATATATTTTCAGAAAACAATATGTTCCAGTTACATTTTATATCCTGTGGATACAATTCCAAGATTAAGTAGATGCAATCCCTGTGGCTATGAGCATTACAGTGTCAGCTTAGTTACAGATCACTGTTAAAAAGTGTTAGTGAGGTTGCAGAGAAATGGGGAATATTTACGCACTGTTGATGGGAATGTGCATTACTGATGGAAAGTAGGGTGTTAAATTATCCTTGTTTGCAGATGACACAAGGATAAGTGGAAAAGCTTAAAGAATCCACCCTAAATTCGTTGAACTGATCAATAAATTCAGTAGAGTTGCAGAATACAGTATTATTATACAAAAATAACTAACCTTATTTTTTATCAACAATGAACCAACCTAAAAAGGAAATAACCAAAATAACCTCATTTACAATAGCTACAGAAAAATTTTACCAGAAATAACTGCAGTTAAGAGTGGAAGATGTTCACAAGAAAACTTACAAAATATTGATTACAAAATTTGAGGGAGATGAAGCTGACAGGTGGCATGGTGGTTGGGGGTGCTGGATTCCCACATGGCTGGCCACAGTTTGAGTCCTGGACCTGGCGGTTTGCTTTCTCACTTTCCTTCTCTCTTTCTCTCTTGCTCCGTACCTCTTTGGTCAAAATAAAATAACATTATTTATAGAATTTAAAAATAGCACAAAATTTGTATGAAACAACAGAAGAGTGTGAAGGACCAAGGAGACCTTGTGAAAATGAACAAAGCAGAAGACATCATACTACTTGACTTCTAAATACATTATGATTCATAATGACCCAAACTGCATGGTACTGCCACAAAAACAGACATACAGACCAATGAGAGAGAATACAAAATATAAATCCGCAAAATATGACCCAATAATTTTTAACAACACACCTAAGACCATTCCATGGTAACAACACACCTAAGAACATTCCATGGAAAAACAGCAGTCTTTGCAATAAATAGTACTGAGAAAGTTGAGTATCCATATGCAGAAAAATGAAACAAGAATCCTATCTGTTATCATATACAAGAATCAACTAAAAATGGATAAAACAAAAACAAAAACCTTAAATGTAAGAACAGAAGCCATAAAATACTAGGGGGAAAAATATTTACTTGCCACAGGGTGCATTGTGCTGACCAGGGTGAGACAGACAGTGAGAGGGAAGGCGTGAAATAACCCCTTTGGGAGGATGACCATGCTTCAATTCTTTCTCCTTCATTCTCCCTCTGGGATTTTGGGCAAATATGCACATATGCCTGGCATAACTTTCAAGCCACTGGGGCCAAGACTTAAACATGCTTGGCCATCTGAGAGTTCAGTGCCTTAATCATTATGCCACCTGCTGGCTCCTAAATAAATTTTTAAAAATTTCCTAGAAAGCATCTGAGTTTACCAGAGAGAGAGAAAGAGAAGAGAGAAAGTGAAAAAGCAGCTTCTGTTGGGGATGATCACACCACAAGCCCTTCTCCAGTTCTCCTTTTAGTCTTTTGGGCACACATACAAATTCACCTCATGTGTCTTTCAAGCCTCTGGGTTCAGGACTCTAGCCACCTACTTTGCCTTGTCAGATCTAGTCACCCTAGTCACTATGCTATTACCAGGTCCTAGGCAATTTTTTAAAAAAATAAGACATTGACATCATGGGCAATAACTGTAAGAATAGTTAATAAAATTTTATCAGTCAAAAAAAGCTACAAACAAAGGAAATAATCAGCAAAGTGAAAATGCAACCTACGGAACTGAAAACAAATCTGAAAAGTTTGATACATCCAACAAGGGGTTAATAATCAGAATACAGGAGAAACTCAAATAGCTCAAAAGTCACACACACACACACACAAAGACAAAACAAGTGACTAGACTAATAAATCATCAATTAATCAGAACAGACAGTATCATCTCAACTTATTTTGAATGACTTCTGTAAAAAAAAAATACTATAAGTGCTAATGAAGTTGTGGAGAAAGGGGAACTCTCATGCATGACTGGTAGTATTGTAAAGTATTATAGCTAGTGTGGGAAAAAATATAATAAAGCAATCCTGTGAAAATAACCCAATGATTCAGTAATCCCATTGCTCAGTATGTACTGAAAAGAAAATAAATCAGTATGTTGAAGAGATAGCTGCACTTTTATGTTTATTTCAGCATTATTCACAATAGCTAGCATGTAACTCAATCTAAATGCTCAAGAAGAGTGAATGGATAAAGAAATGGTACACAAAGAAATGGATAAAGAATGTTACATTAAGGTAGTGGGTTACAGTTCAGTCATAAAAAACAGATGAAGTTCACTCATTTGCAACTACATGAAAGAACCTGAAAAACAAAATTACACAAGGTGAAACAAAGAACTGAAAAACAAACTCCATATATTTTTATTGATAAAAGCTAAAAGATTTAATTGGATAGAAATGGAGAATATAATGGTAAGTAACAGAAGTCAGAAAAGGGAAAGAAATAGGGAAATGGGGAGATCTTTGTTATTACATGAAGGGGTGAAAATAGATAAGGAAAATTAAATCTAAGATACTATACCACAGTACAGTAATGATAGTGACAATTCAACATGTATTTCAAAGCAGATGAGTGCACTGGACAAAATAATGATAAATATTTGAGATGATGGATATGTTCATTGCCATATTTTCATCCAATGTACACATGTTTTGAAAAACCAGACCCAGTAAATTTGTGAACCTCTTATTCATAAAACAGAATTATACTAAAAATAAATTTAAAAAGTAATTGCACTTTTTATTTAATTATCAAATTTATTGGAAGAGAATTGTTTATGTCATCTTTTATTTTCCTTTATCAGTTGAAGAAGACATAGTGACATCCCTTGTTTCATTCTTTATTTATACTATTTCTTCTATTTTTTCACACTTGAGATTCATTCGGTGAATATATTTTCAGAAAACAATATGTTCCAGTTACATTTTATATCCTGTGGATACAATTCCAAGATTAAGTAGATGCAATCCCTGTGGCTATGAGCATTACAGTGTCAGCTTAGTTACAGATCACTGTTAAAAAGTGTTAGTGAGGTTGCAGAGAAATGGGGAATATTTACGCACTGTTGATGGGAATGTGCATTACTGAAAATTAGTAAAATTAGTGGAATATAAAAAACAGTATGGAAGTTCTTCAGTAATTTACAAATAAAAATACTGTGTGACCCAGCAATCCCACTTGTGGAATTTTACCTAGAGGACAGAAAATCAGTCAGACAGACATTTGCACATCAATGTTTACTGAGGTATTACTCATAATAGTTAAGACATGGAATTAATCAAAATATCCAAAAATTGATAATTAGAATTTTAAAATGTGGCACATATACACTATTAAATACTACTCAGCTGAACATTTGTCAATTCTATTAAGCTGATACCCAAAATTAACCATCAACCACTCAGTTATGAGGAATAGCAAGACCCTACCATTCCAGACAAAGTGGATAAGTCTAGAAGATTTAATGCTAAATGAAATAAGAGGAACTATGAAAACAAGCATTGTAGGTCTTTGTTCAGTAATTACCAAGTGCCTGAACTCTATGGCAGAAATGAAAGATTTGAAGATAAGAGTAAACAGAGGAACTTAGATACCAGAAACTGCATGTAGGTAGGGGAAGTGATGGTTGGTAGGAGCTCAGTAAAAAAAAAAAAAAAAATCATTTAACAGATACACAAATGCATGTTAACAAGCCAAATAAGAGAGAGGAAGGGAATCAAGGAAAAACTAACAAGGCAAGATTTAAGGGACACAGAGATGTAGGACTGTCTATTGACAATAGCCTGTATGATAACTTCTAAGTGAATGGGTGTAAGTGTGTTTATGCGGGGAAAATTTATTTTATTAGCTGAAGTGATGTATAATGATTGAAAGTATAAAATAAATGAAAAATAAATTAAAAATGGTATTCCTCAAGAGAGTTAACAAAATTAAAAAGAAGACATTATAATCATACATACATAAACATATGTTTATATGACATTATATATATATTTATATAAATGCTAGTCAAATAATATTTGAAGGTAGATAATAAATCAATTTTTTGGATGAAAATGACAACTATGGTAATAACTTTGATTTGATTATCACACATTGGATGTGTGTTTTGAAAAACCATACCATACCCCACAAAGGTGTACAACAATTTAATGTAAATAAGAAATTATTTTTAAAATGGTTAAGTCCTTGGGAAAGCAGTAGAAGTCACAGAAAACTATTCTTTTGAAAGGAAAAGTTATTAAGTACAGATATATAGAGTGAAGTTTTACTAACTTGAGTGTTAAATGCATCATTCTTATCTACTGACCTGAACAAATATCAGGTCACAGGAGACAGCTTATTCCACTTGGGTTCTATTATATTAGGACATAAAATGGAATATTTCATTTTTCCTGAATATTCTAAAAAAACATTCTATAGTTATAAGCCTAAAAAACAAAAGGCATGTACAGATGTCTGTATTTATCTGACTATATGAGGGTATATGAACCAATTAAGTTACATATGGTATAAGAGGGAACCTCCTAGTGGGTGCTGGAAACTTACTATTAACAATTTAAGAATAAATCAAATCATAGAATCTTAAGGACATTATTTATAACATAGCTAAAATGTTTTAGGTTATAGAAAATTAATAATGTTAATGTTTACATTTTGAATAATATCAAAGCACTTTGAACTATGTCATAGGCATATATATGATAAAATATATTGACTTCTAATGCATCATTGGATGGCTAACTTATGCTTTGTTTAGAAACATTTAAGGTATATAAAGACTACTAAGATCAAACCATTTGTTCTGTACCATCTGACCATAGAGCTATGGACTGAAACCAATAATTTTTCATGAATAGTTATAAAAGAAAATGTATTTTGTTTATGAAGTTATTTCTCTCAACAGTTTTTTAATTGCCTCTTTGACATCTTTGTTCCTCAAACTGTAAATAATAGGATTCAGCATGGGAATCACAATGCTGAAAAATATTGACACTATCATGTCATGCTCTGAAGCATGGCTAGAACTTGGTCTCATATAGCTGAAAAGGATTGTCCCATGAAAAATAGACACCCCAGTTAGGTGAGAACCACAGGTAGAGAAGACTTTTCGCCTCCCTTCGGCAGAGCGCATCCTTAGAATGGCCGATAGAATGAAACCATAGGAGATCAGGACAATCAGGATGGTAAAAATCTCAATAAAGCCCACAAAGTAGAAACGTAGAAGCTGGTTTATGTGAGTGTCTGAGCAAGAAAGAGCAAGGAGAGGAGGAGTGTCACAAAAGACATGCCTAATTTCATTGGATGCACAGAAGGACAGGCTAAAAGTGGCTGCTGTGTGAATAGCTGCATTTAAAACACCACCAACATAAGAAGCAATGATGAGCGGCACATAGACTCTGGGAGACATGCTCACTGAGTACAAGAGAGGGTTGTAGATTGCCACATAGCGATCGTAGGCCATTGCTGCCAAGAGAAAGCATTCCGTGTTTCCAAAAGTAATAAAAAGAAATATTTGTGTTGCGCAGCCATAATATGAAATGGATTTATCCTCTGCCAGGAAATTGACCAACATTTTTGGGGTAACAACCGTAGAATAGCAGGCATCCAAGAATGACAGAACACTCAGAAAGTAGTACATGGGAGTGTGGAGCCGTGAATCCCCAATGACCAATACAACTAGTCCCAAATTTCCTACCAAAGTAAAAAGATAGATTGCTAGAAATAATAAAAATAGGAAGACTTGTAAGTGATAATCATCTGTGAAGCCCATCAATATAAACATGGTGACTTCAGTCACATTGTTCCACTGAATTTTATTTAAATTCATATCTGATGGAAATTATTACATTTCACTTTTATTATGACTTTTATCGATTCTATTCTAGAAGCAAAATCCTCTGAAGACAGTGTTTATCCAATTTTATTTTATCTTCATGTTAGTTCCTTGGACAAGTGTAATGCTTTTTTTGATAGTAATGGGACAGGCAATGATGAAAAAGTTGGCTCCAAGTGTATACAGTACTCTGTTTAAATAAATTAAAGAAAGTATTTTATTCAGTTGACATATTAAATTTGTCATGTAAGAAATCTGCCAGCTTTGGGGCTAGCAGTTGACACAGTGATTAAAGTGCTAAATCCTCCCATGTGACTGCCCATGAGTTGAGTCGTGGAGCAGGTGGCTTGTTTTCTCAATTTCCTTCTATGTCTCTCTCTCTCTCTCTGTGTATCTCTGACCAAATTAAAATAAATGAATGAATAAATAAAATAAATTGATAATTGTTTTAAAAAATCTGCCAGTTTAATTAACTGAATTTCCAGTTCACTTTCTATCAAATTTCCTACCACTTACTTTCACGTTACTTCATTTTAAATTTTACAAATACTGTACCAGCTGGTGGCATGTTGGCTAATGCAGGTGGATCCCACATGGCCAATCACAGTCTGAGTACTAGACCTGAAAGTTTGAAAAATGACACCAGTCACTTATGCCTGTTTGCCCAAATCCTGAGAGGTTAATAGAAAAGAAGGAATTTCATCATGTCCATGCCCACTAGGTGTCGGGGAGTTATATCTCACTTTCCCTCAATATGTCGCTTTCTCACAAGGTCCCAGGCCCTATAATAAAAATCTAAAAAAAAAAAAGAAAAAGAAAAAAAGAAAAATTACAAACACCAATCACTAGTCTGAGTCTCTCTACAAAGTCTATACAATGATCTTCCTTATGTTTCCTTTGGTAAAATGGGAGCAACCATTCATAACACCAAATTAGGTTGAATTCAAATAGGAAAATCAATGTGATACTATTTTATACTGACACATTTTCAGATACGTAAAATATATTAAAAAAAAAACAAAGTAATGTCAGACTTACATCTTAATTTTTCCTTTTTACACTCTTTTTTATCTTCTGAAATCAGATGACATTGGGTATGTTCATGATGGTATGGCCATTGAAAAACACACCAGCATGTATGCTTGCCTGCCCCAAATCCCAACAGGACAATGGAGAAAAAAGGAATGCACTTTTCCTCACTCCTCCCTCTCGGTCTCTCTTTGATGGGACTGTGTGCCCTGTAGCAAATTTTTAAAAAGAAAAGGTGACATAAATTAGTTTATTCTATCTGAATCATGTCCCATAAGTGCAATCATTTAATTCACTACAGGGAACTGGAGGCATAATTGACAAAAGTGTGGGATTTAAATATTTTATTCAAGGTTTTCTCAAAAGAGGCATTTCTGTCTACTAATATTTTTGGAAATGTGACCTTATTGTGTTCATGGCTTTGTTTTACTATAATAGAGGCTAAAGACAAATATAGATATTCTTTTTTTTTTTTCTTTTTAAGAGAGCGATTATTTTTCTATAGGGTGCATGCACTCGCTGGAGAGACTGAGAAAAAGATAGGGATGGCCACACTGCAATCCCTTCTCTTCCAGTCTCCTCTCAGGATTTAGGGCATGCAGGCACTTTTACCCATTGTAAATTTTAAACCTCTGAGTCCAGGACTTGAACCAGAGTTGACCACATGGGATTCCAGCGACATAACCATTATGCTATCTACTGGTTTCTAGATTCTGAATTTTAAACAAAGCATGACCAATTGCAAGGATAAAAAAAAAAAGAAAAAAAATCAGTTATCTAATTCTCACATAGACAGAAAATATAAATTACTAGGTCCCCATGTAAGCAGTAGTACAAACATTGAGTTAACTAAGAAGGAAAATGGGGACCAGATGTAGGTTCTTCTATAAAATGCAATATTCTGAAAGGAAATCTCACTTGAAAAATTCACTCCAGGCACCTTTTTATGTACTCAGGGCACGCATGTGTGCACCATGACCTGGATTGCTTGAGGCTGAAGGTAGATTGCAGTGCAATCTCTGCTTGAGGTGCTCTCTCTTCCTCTCACTTATGATATTTATAAATAAACTTAAAAGAAAAGCTATGATAGCAGCTACTGTGTTATTAAGCTATTACTAGGGGTAAAGAAATTTTGAGTCTATCATTTGTGTAATCCACATAATCACCTGCAAAATGAACAATTAAGCATCCTTTGATAGATGAGAAAACTGAGGCCCAGCTAGATTGGTAACTTGACTAAGATCACATAGTTAGTTAGTAGAAGGGGAAGCTTCAAGTTATAGTATCTCTGACTTCATACTGTAAGTGATTTCCAGTTAACTGTATTATAGATTCATTGTGATATGTTGTAATTCTGGAATTATATCCCTTAGAAACAATACAAAATCATATTTTCTCATATTCTAAGTCTTTTATAAAGCCATAAAGCTTAAGTTGAGCATGAAATTAAATAAATAAAATTGGCTTTTATATCAACTTGCTAACTAGTAAATAAATTTAAAATTCATATAAATTTTGATCCTATGACAAATATGATTACTCCTAAGTAGAATCTAACCAATATCTGTTTGAAAGTTAATATCTCTCCACTTATTAGTTTTTCTATATTACAAATATAACCCCTCAATTTTACTCTGCCAAGTCTGACTATTCTGCCTTATCAATTAAAGGACTAAATTTTGTAGGGCCTCCTATTTACACTAGAAGTCCTCTGATTCAATTTACTTAAAACTTGAAGTAGATTCCTCTCATTTATAAATATTAAGGTGCATACTTTAGTTTTAAACTTACAGCTCCTAATTATTTCAGGAGTGATGAAAAGCCTCTCCGCTTACCTTTGAAAATGAACTGTTCTCACAAGCAATGTATGTCTGGAATATTTGCATTGTAATTTTTATGCAGATCTTTGAGCTATTTTTTAATTCCATAGGGATTCCCCTAAGAGAAAACACACTAATTCTCTTCTGGGAAAGAAAAAGTAACAAGACAATTTTGCTTTCTCTAATAGTAAATGAGTAAATGATTTGAACAATATATTACATGATAAACATGGTTGCATGAATGGATATTGGATCCTGGTGTGAAAAGATCTTCCAGTGCAAAAAGGATATTTGTAGAACTAAAAAATGAATCCAATTATACAGGGCATAGTTGTAACTCTGATATTAATGACCTATGGTCTATTGCGATGATTATGGTCTATGGTCTCTGAATTCCTGTTTACCCTGTTCAGAAATATAAGCTACTTGAGTCTATCAAAGTGCTGCAAGCGTGTACATATGGAGAAAATTCAAAATAGGCAAAGAACTGTTCTAACCCAACATTAAAAACATCTGAGTTAAAAATATGTCTGTTCAGCACGTGCACATTCTCTATAACAAACATCTCTCTTTAAAAAAGAATATGGGCCAATGACCTTATTAGACACCTCTTAAAAGAAGATATCGTTATGGAAAATAAGCAAGTGAAAAGATATTTCACATCATATGTCATGGAAATGTAAAATAAAGCAATGAGATACCGCTCGGCCTACCAGAATGTCCAGCATTCAGAACACTGAGAACACAAAACTAGCTGACAGGGATACAAACCGGAGCTGCACCCTTGAAAGGCAGTACAAATAGGAGCAAAACACTGTAGTCAAGTATGGGAATGGGCATCAAATGCATCTTGGAGGAAGCCAAAGAGAAAGAGTTATAGACACAGTAAAACTGCAACGATGAGCACATCTGAATTGACAGTAAGGGAAGTGATAGACAAGGAAGTAGTAAGAGACCTTTGTAGGGTGGTAGAGCTATTCTGTATTTGCTTACACAATGACTTGCATTTATCAAATTTCATGTAATTGACACATACAAATGTTGAAAACTTCTCTATTTGTATTAATATTAAAAATCCTGACTTTAAAAAACTAGCAATTACAGGACCAGCATTTGGCATAAGGCTATGTCTCAGGACTCCCATGGAGTTGACCATAGTTTGAGTCCTGGACCCAGTGGCTTAAACTCATGCCAGGTGTATGTGCGTGTATAGTGCATGCGTAGGATCCTGAGAGGAGATTGGAGGAGAAGGGATTGTGGCATGGCCATCTCCCCCTGGGGAATATTTCTCACTTTCTGTTTCTCTATCTTTGTCTTTCGGACAAGTGTTTGAGCCCTATAGCAAAATAAATAAATAAAATAAAATAAAAATAAAAATTAAAAAATTAAACTAGCAATTACATACTCTGGAATAGGGTTTTTAAAATTTATATTATAAAGAAAGTTTATCCAGCATGATACACACACACCTCAGTCCAGCTCAGCTGAGAATACTCTATATGTCATCATCAACAACTTATAAACCATATCTGTATCCTACAAGTATCTTACCTATTCTTTTCAAAATTTTGTTTCCTATACTCTTCCCCTCTCTCACTCTTCTTCCACTTTATCCCTAGTATCCATAATAATTTTCAATGGTTCTATGTCCTCCAGTTTTTCAGTCTCTACCATAGAGTGCTAATAGTCAGTGTATGTTAAGTGGACACATACAATATCCTTGTTCCATAGCCTGACTTGCTTCACTCAGCAATAAACTTCCATATTTGTCCACTTTCTACCAAATGCCAGGGTCTTTTTTTTTTTTTTTGACTGAATGGTATTCCATGGAGTATATGTGCCACACTATTTCAATCCATTCATCTGGACATTTGGGTTGGTACCATGTCTTAGCAATTGCGAATAATGCCATAATAAAAGTAGATGTGCAGGTAAGTGCTTTTCTGACTGAGCATTCTCCTGTCCTTTGGGTAGGTACCTGGAGTGGAATTGCTGGATCATATGCTAATCTATTTAAAGGTGTTTGAGGAACCTCCATATTGTTCTGCACAGTGGCTGGACTAATTTGCATTCTAATCTACAATATAGTAGAGTTTCCCTTTCACCACATCCACACTAGCAATTATCATTTTTTGTGTGTGTGTGTTTTTAATCTTTGTCATTCTGACTGGGGGAAGGTGGTATCTCATTGTAGTTTTTACCTGCATCTTATTTTCTTTTCAAGATTTTCAGTTTTCCTTATAGAGAGTTTGACTTCCTTGGTTAGCTTTATTCTTAGGTATCTTATACTTTTTTTGTGGCTATTACACTTTTTGTGGCTATGATAAATGGGATTAACTTCTACAGTTCTGACTCTGTCTGCTCATTGCTTGTATATAGAAACGCTATAGATTTTTGTAAGTTAATTTTATGTCCTGCCACTTTATTGTATGCATTTATTACTTCAAAAAGTTTTTTTCATGGATACTGTTGGGTCTGCTATGTATACAAACATGCCATCTGCAAAGAGAGATAATTTCAACTCTTCTTTTCCTATTGGTATGCTGTTTATTTCATTCTCTTGTCTGATCACATTAGAGCAGACTTTCAGTACTATATTGGATAGGAGTGGAGTGAGTGGCAGCCTTGCTTTGTACCAGTTTTTAGTGGAAAAGCTTTTAGCTTTTCCTCATTCAGTATAATGGTATTAAAAAAGGTTAGTTATTAATCCATTTTTTCTGTTGGTCAGATATTCACCAAGTAACATATAATGTATAAAATATAAAGTCAGCTGTTTCACTAAACCAACCATATTAAATTAATCATGATGTTGCCTAATCAATAAAACCCGGGACAAAATATTTGTTGAAAATTATAAAGATTTTCCCTTACTAAACATTTTCTTTTACCATATTTGAAGCAAGTTTATTTATCAAAGTATTACTCATGTGACCTTGAAAATCACTTAATTTGTGTGAGCACTCTTTTTTAATCGAGTACAGATCCTTTATAACTAGACATAATTTTAATCCCAAAATGTCCTCCCCTCTATCTGCTGCACTATGCAAATTCTCTGGAGAGAGGTTAAAGTGAGTGGTATCCTTCCTCTCCCAACAATGTTTAATATACAAGCAGGTTTTGACTGGGAAGCAGCTGGTTGCAGTTGGGAAGCACTAGGCCAAAAAGCAGCAACTCTCTTCTCCTCCCTCTCTTTAACTGCTTTAGAATTTCCAATCATAAGTCTGCCTGGCTCCAAAAGACTGCTGCTTATATTATCTGGCCCCATCTCTCTCTGTCCTTATCTTTAGTTACAGATCTGATTTCTTAGGTGGGAGGAAGGAATATTCCTCCAGGGTGTTTTTTAGTGGAATTACCAAGCCAGCTCTGGTTCTTCCAGAGGGTTTTACCTCAAGCACTTCATAATTAAATTCCACAGGGAGAAGGCAAAAATGGGACTCGTGTTTGGTCCCTCTGTTGTATATCACTCCCTGATTTGTTCTCCATTTTTATCTCAGATCTCCTCATTAACTGTTCCCAGTTCTGGGGATAAAGGGCATGTTTCTTGCACAAAACCCAGGAAATGATGAAACTGCTTGATACTAACTTTACCATTGTTAACTTTTAACACATAAAACAAATTGGACATACATATATATATATTTTTCCTATTATTTTATTTAACTTTATTTATTTATTTATTTTTTATTTAGTTAGTTATTTTAGTTGCACCAGAGCAAGGCAGAGTGAGAAAGAGAAAGCAAGTTGCCAGGTCCAGGATGCAAACTGCAACTGGCCATATGGGAGTTCAACATCTATAACCACCATACCATCTGTTGGCCCCCAAATGTTTTGTTTTGTTTTGTTTTATGGCAGAATGCTTTTGTGCACTTTGTAGATATAGCACCTCTCCCAACCCGCAATAAGATCTGGTCACACTGTAATCCCTTTTTCTCTATTTCTCCTTTCCATGCCATATTGCACGCTCACCTGGTGTACTGCCCTTAGCATCAGGATGCAAACATGTTCAGCCATGTGGGATCTGTTCTCTACATAGTGCTTAACTGCTGCACCATCTTTTTTTAATGCTCTGGTTAATTTCAGATAGGGTGATGGGGAGTGGGGGTGCAACTTGTATATTCAAATTATGATCTGCTAAGCGACAACATAAAATGATGAAAGTACAAGGAGGTATCCTTGAAGTGAATGTTGTCTCTGGCACTTAGCTATGTGAGTTCCTGCAAAGATCAGAGCCATGTGCACAGAAGTCCATTTTATTAGCTTGTGCAGTTTAAATGACTGTCATTATTTTACTCTTCCTTTATAGACTTAGTAATTCAAAGCCAAACCCAAGAGTTTTGAGTTTAAATTTTCTGACATTTATTGAAATTATACCTATGAATATAACTTTACATTAGCTTTAAACATTGATACATATTATTGAATTATCCAAGAAACATACTGATTTTCTCTTTATTCTTCTGATACATTTCAGTATGTCCTAGTATTGACTTGATCAAACCCAGTAGAAGTCCTATTTTATCATCTAGAAGTAATGAGAGTTTCAAGAAAAATAGAACTGATTTGTTTAACATTGTACTTTTTTACTATTTCACCAAGTTCCTAGCAATGTATCAAATGGACTTCTGGCTGTCTGTGTATTTTTTGGTAACATCAGATACAACAATTTACAAAACTTCTTTATTCTTTCAAGAATAATCAAGAAACACAGTGCTTTCCAGCTTAGGCCCAGCAGAATGGCTCCTGCAAGGAAGGGTGGTGAGAAGAAGGGCCGTTCTGCCATCAGCGAGGTGGTGACCCGGGAATACACCATCAACATTCACAAGCACATCCATGGCGTGGGCTTCAAGAAACATGCCCCTTGGGCACTTAAAGAAATCTGGAAATTTGCCATGAAAGAGATGGGGACTCCAGATGTACACATTGATACCAGGCTCAACAAAGCTGTCTGGGTCAAAGGAATAAGGACTGTCCCATATCGAATCCGTGTTTGGTTGTCCAGAAAACAAAACAAGGATGAAGATTCACCCAACAAGCTCTACACTCTGGTGACCTATGTACCTGTTACCACATTCAAAAATCTACAAACAGTCAATGTGGATGAGAACTAATTGCTGATTTTCAAATAAAGTTATAAAACCAAAAAAAAAAATAAAAGAGAGAGAAACACAGTAAGAAAGAAAAAAATCATAATCAAAATATTTAATCTAGACTTCATTGAATTTAATTCTGGTAGATTAATATTTGACTATGTATTAATAATCCCTATACTACACTATAATATATTCTATGTAACCAAAGAATGAAAGACCGAGTATGAAATTCTGGGTACATAAATTTAAGGATTTAGTTATAAGGATAGTTTTGTGACCCAATATTTGCTAACTTAAAAAATATGATAACAAAAGTTAAAATAGGTGGTTATCTTATATTTATAGACAAGATTAGAATTTTAAAAGCAATTTCTTTGTATATTTATTTCTTTAAACATTTAAATATTCTTTTTTTTTTTTTTTTTGGGGGGTTTTTTATTTTTTTTCCCTAAGAATCATCATAGCATACAAAATGGGATTTCCCATCTAGAATATACTGCATAGTGGCTTAATCATGCATGTTATTGTCAATAATTTTCCATTTCTAGTTTCA
>NW_006159998.1:170380-193561 GCF_000334495.1 Tupaia belangeri chinensis | reverse complement strand
TTTTTTTTTTTTTTTTGGAGAGTTTTTTGTGAAAGGGCGCGTGCGCTCGCCAGACAGACAGAGAGAGACATAGAGACAGAAAGCGAGAAATCACCCCCCAGGGGGATGGTCATGTCGCAATTCCTTCTCCTCCATTCTCCTCTCGGGATCTTGGGCACGCATGCACATGCGCCCGGTGTGAGTTTTAAGTCACCTGGTCCAGGACGCGAACCGCGGTCGACTATGTGGGAGTCCAGCGACATAGCCATTACTCTAACTGCTGGTTCCCACCATTTAAATATTCTGTGTGACATCACAAATATCTTTTAATCATGAGTCAAATTTATGTTATTGATCTTGAACCAGATGTATCATTACATAAATGACCAGAGTTTTATTGGGCCTGACTTGCTTTTGACTACTAACCACTTTTAAAAATAAATATATTTCATTATGCTCATCAGGCATATTTTATTATAACTTAGTTTGGTCAAGTAGTAAAAATTCTTAACATTGGAGCCATCATTGGGTTACGAAATACACATACATATACAGCCAAATGACTTTATAGACCTAATAATTCCAGCAACCATTTAGACAAAGCATTTTAATATATATGACACTATCTTAAAGTAATAAATTATTATACATTAAACTAAATATCTATTGACACAACCTCTCCTCTTTCAATTTCCTTCACCATCTAGATTCAACTGCTATTAACTATCATAATATATTATGTAATTCTGAAATTCTTTCTCCTAAAAAAAAATTCCATAAGATGTGTACATGAGGCCATAGAGTGACAGAGAGAAAAAGAAAGAAGAAAATAAGAAATCACCTCTATTAAGGATGGCTATGTCAAAGCCATCTTCTCATCCATTCAGCTCTTGGAATTTTGGGCACACACACATCCAGTGTGAATTTTAAGATATGAGGTCCACTATTCAAAGCAGGTTTCTTCCAGGAACAAGTTGTTGTTAGGAAAACCTAGCTATATTATCCAGAGCCATTTGGGTGGAAGACAGTCAGATAGAACTTTACACTACATTACCAAGAAGCCTAGAGAGGAAATGTAATTACCCAAAATGCAAGTACAGTTTACAGAAGACCAAAAGGAAAACTTCTGGGTAAGAACATAAGATGACATTACTTACAAGGTTCTGAGAGAGAAAAAAAAGAAAAAAAAATCAATACCCAGAGTTCCCGGGGGCAGATTTTCAAACAGAAATGTCAGTCATCCCAGCCAGCATGTGTAAAAGAAAGACTTCCAGATGGGTATTCAGTAGAATAACAAGTGGCCTTCAGAAGTAAGACTTGTGCCCAGAATGCCATAATACAATTCCCAGACCTTCAAATCGTCTATGTTAGGGAACTCCAGACTTCAAATAGTCCAGAATTCTGTGAACAGAATTTTAATGAAGAGTCAAAATTACACTACCTAGAAGACCCAGAAGAGGAAAAATTCCCAGTAAACATCTGCATCAATGCACGGACCCCTGGAAAAAAAAAATTCTTTCCACCACAAACCCAGATTACTTTTGCCTAGAAGCCTAGAGAAAGAATTCTTGTTAGAAATGCCACACTATGCTTCCCTGAAGGACATTTTCAAGTAAAAATTTAGATCACACTTTCCAGAAGTCTCTGGAAGAAATCTTTTATACACAGTAGATTGACATGGGGAAAAGTTCTTGGCAGAAACACTAGACTACAATGCTTATAGACATCTAAGAGAAAGACTTCTGGCTACAGTCTCAGACTTTATTAGCTGAAAGTTGAGAGGAAAATTGGCCCCCAGGTACCCTGTTTACCATTAACAATGTCACTAGAAGAAATAATTCAGGGAAGAAATGCCAGACCATGTTCTCTAGTTGCATCTGAGAGAAAGGATCCTGACAGAACAACAGAATAGAGTGAATACCAGGAAATGTTCTGGACAGAAACAGCAAACAGGTCTACCCTGATGCCTCTTAAATATGGATAGCTCAGTTGAACCAGAGAGTACACTAAGCAGAGTCCTCAGTAATGGAACTTCTGACCAGAATGGCAAAATACACAACCTAAATTCCATGGGAGTGATACTTATGGGATGAAACACCGGACTCTAAACCCTACTGGTTTCTGGGTGCAAGAACTCCAGGTCCAATGCAAAGACCACAGTAGTAAGCAAGGACTGGGAGGAAGAATTGTGGATACAGCTTCAACAAAATACCTTGAAGAATGCAAACACAAAATCCAAAGAACTTGGAACCAAAAAGACAGAGTTAATTTCCTGAGATGTCAGAATTAGACCTTCAAAGCATAAATACATTATTTAGCAAAGGGAACATTGTCAGTCAAAAGTTAGCTAGTGCCAAAGACTACACTACCAACTAGACTATGGGAGTTAGACTTTAAGATCAATATTCAGACTTCACTCCCCAGAATGGTAGGGAGATAAGCTTGCCAAGAAAGTAACAGAGGTCAGTTACTGATATTGCTTGGAGGATGATTTCATGCAAGACATATCAGAGTGTACTACCTACCTGTCTGTAGGAGGGAGACTTTTAAGTAAATATATAGAACATACTTGCCAAAAATCACTGAAAAGGAAAGATTTTGATAGAATGCCTTATTATACTTCCCAGCCTCTCCAGGAGAAGAGTTCTCTTCTGAAATGGCAGGTTATATTATCCAGAGCCATCTATGTGGAAGACTTCTAAGTAGAATTTCAAACTACATTACTTAGTTAACTATAGAGAAAATTTAGCTACCAAAAAGTTGTAGTGCACTTTCAGAAGAGCAAAAGAGAGACTTACTTCTGAGCAGGAACCCCAGATGATGTTACCTACAAGAGTCTTGGAGAAGGAATTCCATACAAAGAGGCAGAATTCAATTCCCACAGTTGCCTGGGACAGTTTTTCTGTGCAGAAACATCAAAAGACACTACTCAGTGCCTGTGAAAGAAAGGCTTATTTTCTTTTAATTTAATTTTATTAGTATCATAATTCTTATATTACATTTAATCACATATATCTTCACAGTGCATTATATTTCTTTTCCCAGAATGAGTACCATGTCAGTCAAGATAAGACATTACTATCCACATCATCACCAAATTGCTTTTCATAATTTTTTTTCAGATTATTATTATTTATTCTCATTTTTTGAAACATTCATTCACTATATATCATTTGGCTTGTAAACAGAATTTACCCAACATGAAGTACTTATCAAACCAGTCTAGTTGATATTATCATCAACAGGTAATAAACCATTTCTGTGTTTCACTATATACTCTTCTCTTCTCCTCCCTGTTCCACACTGTCTTCAGCATTAGTAACTATTTTCACTGCTTTTTTTCTCTCCAATATTTCGATCTCTACCGTAAAGTGTAGATAGTCAGTATTAAGTGGCTACATACAATATCTTTCTTTCATACCCTGGCTTGTTTCACTCAGCAATAGATCTCCCATATTTGACCATTTTCTTTTTTTTATTTTTTATTTAATTTTTTTTTTTAACCATTTTCTATCAAATGCCAGGGTCTTGTTTTTTTATGGCTGATAGTATTCCATGGAGTACATGTGCCACACTTTCTCCATCCATTCATCTGTTTGTGAACATTTGGACTGGTTCCCTGTCTCAGCACTTGTTAATGATGCTGCAATAAACATGGATGTGCAGCGCTTTCCTGATTGAGCATTCTCCTGTCCTTTGGGTAGATGCCCAGAGTTGGGAATGAAATGGCAATTCTATTTGTTGAAGAGTATTTACTGAACAATCTTTACACATTCTAGTCTGAGGGAAAGATGAGTCATTTTTCCATTGTAAAAATAATTATAAATATTTTGTTCATGTGCATGGTATTAAAATATTATTAATTTCATTATGATTAAGATTCCCAGCAAACTAGTCATTGGGGTGCACATATTTCAACATAATAAGGCCATACACATAAGAAACACACAACATCATACTAAATGGGGAAAAGTTAGAAGCTTTTTTCAGAAAATTGAGACAAGCAAGTTCACTTCCTGCACTGCTATTGGATATAGTAATATAAACACTATGTGAGGAATTAAGCAAGAGAAATAAATTAATGGCATCCAAATAAAAAAGTAGGAAGTTAATTTTTTCTTGTTTGTAGTAGTCTCAAACATATAAGTGGAAATGCTTAAAAAATTCACTCTACACTCTTCAAACTGATCAATAAATTCAGTACAGTTGTAGAATACAATATCAACATGAAGTCACTTTATTTTACACCAACAATGATCCAACTGAAAAGGAATTAAGAAACTAATCTCATGTACAATATCTACAGAAAAATATTACCATAAATAACTGCTATGAAGGCATAAAAGATGTTCACAAGAAAATGCATAAAATACTGATAAAATTGAGGAAAGCAGAAAAAATTGGAGAGACATTTTATGTTCATGAATTGGAATAAATCATATTATTAAAATCTGCAGATTTAAGACAATTTATATCAAAATACCAACAACCTTGATCTTCAGGTGCAAAGCAATCTCTATCAAAATATCAACAACATTCTTTGTAGAATGAGAAAAATAACTCAAATTTTGTATGACACAACAAAAGTGTGTGAAGGGCCAAATGTATCTTGTGAAAATGAACAAAGTTTATTTGACTTCTAAATACATTATGAAATCATAATGACTCAAACTGCATGCTACAGTCACAAAGACAATCATATAGACCAATGAGAAAGAAAATTGAACGTGAATATAAATCCACATGCATATGGCCAACCAAGTTTTGACAAAGTTCTTCAGAATATTTTATGGGAAAGGACTGTAGCTTCAATAAATATCACTGAGAAACTGAGTATCTGTATGCAGAAAATTGATATAAGACTCCTGTCTGATCACATAAAAAAATCAACTCAAAATGTATAAACAACTTAAATGTAAGACCAAAATACATAAAATACTAGGGGGAAATATAGCAGAAATGATTTATGACATTGGTCTAAGCAAAAAAATAAGTTTTAAAGGTCTTTGCCATAGAGTACATGTGCTGACTAGAAAGAAATAGACAGTGAGAGAGAAAGTGAAAAATAATCCTGTAGGGATGATTGTCATGCCACAGACTCTTCTCTTTTCTTTTCCTCCTTGGATTTTTAGCAAATATGTACATGCATCTGGCATGATTTTCACTCCACTGAGGTCCAAGGCTCAAGTGAAGTGAGTCATGTAGGAGTCCAGCCCCTTAATCATGCACTACCTGCTGGCCCCTAAACAGTAATTTCTTAAATTTCGTAGAGGACATCTGAACTTTTAGAAAGAGACAGAAAAAGAGAAGAATGAGTGGAAAAGAGAGAGCACCCTCTGTGGGAATGTTCACACTACATTCCCTTCTCCATTTCTCCTTTTAAGATTTTGGGCATACACACACATGCACCTCAAGTGTTTTTCAAGCCACTGGATCTAGGATTCAAACCGCAAAGCTAGTCATGTGGGATTCAGTCACCTTAATCACTATAGTATTGATTAACTCTAGGCATTTTTTTTAATAAGACATCAATCATAAGCAATAACTGTAAGAATAGTCCATGGAATTTTTATCAACCAAAAAAGATGCACACAAAAGAAATAATCAACAAAGTGAAAATGACACCTACAGAATTGAAGAGAAAACTAAAAAGTTATATACATCTGTCAAGGGATCAATGAGCAGAATATAGAAGAAATTCAAATAGCTCATCAGTCAAAACTAAGAATAAACAAATTGAGAAAAAACAATGACACATTCTTTTCCATTACACAAGATGGCAGGTGAAAAACTGTGAAGCAGTACACTAAGGAGAATAAACCTGAAGCCAAGAAGGCTGATGTCAGTTGCAAGGTTAAAAAAGGGAGAATCCAAGACTAAAAAGCCCAAGAACAGGAAGCCCATTGCAAATGAAACCCAGTCCTAGCCTGGAGCATTGGCAGATACTCCTCATGTTCCATGTATTCCAGGAAGGCCATACATAAGAGACAATACTTGGCCACTAAATCCAGGATTAAAAAGAAAAACGAGGAGAAGGTTCTTGTCACAAAACCAGTTGGTGGGGACAAGAATGGAGGTAACCTGGTAGTTAAATTTTGCAAAACGCCTAGGTATTATCTTACTGAAGATGTGCCTCAAAAGCTGTTCAGCCATGGCAAAAAAAATCTTTTAGTCAGAATATAAGAAATTCATGAGCTAGCACCATTCTCAGGACCATTCTGATTATCCTCACTGGACGCCATGGAGGCAAGAGAGTGGTTTTCCTAAGCAGCTGAGCAGTGGGTTGATACTTGTGGCTGGGTATCTGGTCCTCAATTGAGTTCCACGGTGTAGAAAACACCAGCAATTTGTCATCACCACTTCCACAAAAATTGATATTAGCAAAGTAAAAATCCCAAAATACCTCACCAATGCTTACTTCAAGAAAAAGAAGTTGTGGAAGCCCAGACACCAGGAAGGTGAAATCTTCAACACAGAGAAGGAAAAATACAAGAGAGCTTTAGATTCACAAATTATATAAAAAAAAATCAAAGCTGTTCCTCAGCTCAAAAGATACCCATGACCTGTGTTTACCCTTACAAATGGAGTTTATCTTCAGATTGGTGTTCTAAATTTCTTGCCAAGAACCTAATTAAATAATTGATCATTTAAAAAAAAAAGACCCAAATAAAAAGTGTGCTATCAATTTGAACAGACAGTTGTCAAAAGAATATACAGAAATGACCATGACGCACATGAAAAAGTACTTAACACCACGAAAAGTTAAGAAAATTTAACTAACACTCACCTTTGGACTTCAGGTTTGTGTCCGGGAACTTTAAGATAAATTTGTGCCTCTCCCCAGCCCAACCCGTAAGGAGATTGACCTTACCAAACACCAGGCTGCCTGAGGCAGCAGACCCTAATGGCCAAACCTGTGGCTCATCTCCTCCCTCACTCAGCTTTGGACTCAGGACTTTGGTGTTTTGGATAGCGCACGGCACTCAATGTATTACACGTGATCTTTTCTTTGCTTCTGAAGTGAAGCTCAGCAGTTCAGTTGGAGACACACCTGTTCATTAGAAACAGGGAGGACTTTGTGTAACCCAGGACCAGTGACAACAGAGCAGGGTACTGGTGAGCAACATGGAGGCACAGCAGAAGAAAAATCATCCATTTTTACTCCCACTCACCTTTGAATGCTCAGAGATGCCTTGAATAATTTAGGAAGGAATGTATAGATCACCAGATGACTAGGAACAATCACAGAGGCACAAGAAATATGAGCAACTAACAAAATGTCTCTCCCCAAAGGAAAAACCTCAATTCCACCTCAGGCACAGACACCACAACAGAAGTCGTAGACATGTCTTATAAGCAATTGATAATTTTTGTAGTGGTCAAACGAATTGAGATGCAAGAGAAAAGAGACAACAAGCTCTTAAAAGAGAGTCAAATGAAACATTAGGAATGAAGAATATGATACAGGAAATTAAAACCTCTCAAGAAGTATTAAAACTAGATTAGATCATGCTGAAGATTGAATTTCAAATGTAGAAGACAAAACCCCTGACTTTAAAAAAAGTATCAAAAAGATTAAGAAAACAACCAAGAAAAATGAGGATAATATGAGAAATACTAGATACAATCAAGTGCCCCAACATTCGGATGTAGGTATTCCAGAAGAGGAAGAAAATAAAAAGGGCATTTATCATTTATTTCATAAAATTTTGGAAGAAATTTTTTCAAACCTAGGGAGGCATTCAATTATCCAACCCAAGAAATACACAGGACCACAAATATAATCAACCCAAGAAGATCCTCTCCAAGGCACATCATAGACAGATTGGCTAAAACCACAAAGACAAGATAAATTGGCAAAAAGGAAACATCAAGTTACTTACAAAGGTCATCCCACCAGGCTGACATTGGACCTCTTAGAAACAACACAGGCATGGAAAGAATGGGGATATATAGTCAGAGTGCTAAATGAAAAACAATTTCAATGAAGAATACTATACCCGGGAAGATTATCCTTCTGGGGAAAAAAAAAAAAGATAAAAACATTCTTGGATAGGGAACCAGCAGTTAGCGTAATGGCTATGTCGCTGGACTCCCACGTAGTTGACCGTGGTTCGTGTCCCAGACCCGGTGGCTTAAAACTCACGCCGGGCGCGTGTGCGTGCATGCCCAAGATCCCGAGAGGAGAATGGAGGAGAAGGGATTGCGGCGTGACCATCCCCCCTGGGGGGTGATTTCTCGCTTTCTGTCTCTATGTCTCTCTCTGTCTGTCTGGCGAGCGCACGCGCCCTACAGTGAAAATCTCTCAAAAAAAAAAAAAAAATTCTTGGATAAACAAAACCTGAAATAATTTATCAACTACAGACCAGCTCTTCGTGAGATTCTAAAGGGAGTGTTATAACAGGAAATCTAAAAAGTCAGACAGACAGTTATAAGAGAACTAAAAACAAACAAGAAAATGGCTCACTTAATGATAGAAACAGGTTCATAATATTGATAATGACATTGCATGTTAATGGTATAAATTCTCCAATTAAGAGACACAGATTGGCTGGATGAAAAGAAAACAAACAAACAAACAAACAGAAACTTTCTATCTGTTGCCTATAAGAAACACACCTTTTGGGTAAAGACATACATAAACTAAAATTGAAAGGCTGGAAAAAGATATTCCATGCAAATGGAAATCAAAACAAGGGTGGAATTGTGATACTAACTTCAAACAAAATAGGCTTCAAGGCAAAGATTGTAAGAAGAGACAAAGAGTGGCATTATGTAATAGTAAATTAGCTAGTTCAGCAAGAAAATATAACACTTATAAATTATGCACCAACTCAGGAGCACATCAATATGTGAAGGATAAACTGCTGCAGCTAAAAGGAGAGATAGGGTGCAACACTATAATTGTTGCAGATCTCAACACCCCATTATATCTTTTAGACAGATCTTCTAGACAAAAAAACATAGAGAGATACATGACCTAAATGATACTAAAAAATGAATGGGCCTGACAGATATCTATAGAGCTTTTCATTCTAAGACTACAAAATATACATTTTTCTCTATATAGCATGGAACCTTTTCAAAGGCTGACCATGTGACAGGACACAAATCAAGCCTTTTAGATTCAAAGGCATGGAAACTATATCCAGCATCTTCTCTGACCATGAGGGAATTAAAATCTATATTAATTTCAAGAAACACCCTCAAAAATACACGAACACATTGAAACTAAACAACCTACTACTGAGTGACTTCTTAACTAATGAAGAAAATAAGTATGAAATTTAAAAACTTATGGAAACAAATGATAATGAGTACATAAGTTTCTATAATCTGTCAGACACAGCAACATAGGTCATAAGATAGACAACCTAACATCATGTGTCAGGGAACTGGAAAAACAATAACAACAACAAAATATCAGGTGAAAAGAAATCATAAAGATTCAAGCAAAAATAAATGAAATCGAAAATAAACAAACTATACAGAAAATAAATGAAAGCAAAGGCTGTTTTTTGAAAAGATGAACAAGATCAACACACCATTAGCTAGATTGATAAAGAAGAAGAAAGAAAGAAGTTAAATGAAATATGTAAGGAAACAGGTAACATTACAACAGACACAAAAGAAATACAAAACATCATTAGAGGTTATTATATGCCAACAAATGAGAACATGGAGGAGATGAACAGATTCTTGGATGCATAAAAATCTACCAAGATTGAATAAGGAGGACATAGAAAACCTGAATAGACCCTTAACAAGCCATGAGATTGAATCAGTAATAAATAACTTCCCGACAAAGAAAACTCCAAATCTGGATGGCTTCATTACTGAATGCTACAAAACTTATAAGGAAGAGTTAACTCCTATCATCTTCAAATTATTTCTAAAGATACAAAAGGAATAAAATCTTCCAAATTCATTTTATGAAGCTTCTATTATCCTCATTCCCAAAACAGATAAGGACATGGCAAAAAAGTAAAACTACAGACCAATATCTCTGATGAATATATATGCAAAAATTCTCAACAAGATACTTGTAAATAATATCTGACAACATATAACAAAGATTATTCATCACAAGCAGGTAGGCTTTATCCCAGAAATGCAAGAGTAGTTCAACATATGCAAGATCATAAATATAGTAAACCATGTTAACAGAAAGAAAGAGAAAAACCTTATGATCATTTCAATTGATGCCAAGAAAGCATTTAAAAAAAACAACATCCTTTTACGATTAAGACTCTCAGTAAGATTGGAATAGAAGGGTCATTTCTCAACACAATAAAAACCATATATGAAAAACGTGTACCTAAATTATATTGGTACTAGACAAGGCTGCCCACTTTCTCCACTACTCTTTGATATAGTGCTGGAAGTCTTAGCCAATGCAATCAGAAAGGAGAACAATATAAAACACATTCAAATAGGCAAAGAGGAGTTAAAAATATCTCTATTTACAGATGGCATGATGGTATACTTAGAGAACTCAAAGGTTTCCAAGAAAAAACTTCTCAAAGTAATAAATGAATACAGTAAAATGTCAGGATACAAAAATCAGCATTTAAATATCTATAGCATTTCTATATACAAACAAACAGTTGAATGAAGTAGAGCTGAAGAAAGGAATTCCTTTTACATAGCCACAAAATGTATAAAGTACCTAGAGATAAACCTAAGGAAGTCAAAGATCTTTACAAAGAAAACTACAAATATCTAAACAAAGATATTGAAAAGGACATAAAAAAAGTGGAAGGACATACCATGTTTCTGGATGGGAAGAATTAACATAATCAAAATGGCAATTCTACCCAAATTAATCTACTTGTTCAATGCAATTCTAATAAAAAT
This sequence comes from Tupaia belangeri chinensis, assembly GCF_000334495.1. Lineage (NCBI taxonomy): Eukaryota > Metazoa > Chordata > Mammalia > Scandentia > Tupaiidae > Tupaia > Tupaia belangeri. Next base: position 182,725 of record NW_006159998.1, on the reverse strand, counting down.
ACCAGATACATTTTTCGCAGATCTAGGAAAGACAATCATAGAATTTGTCTGGAGTCATAAAAGACTTCATATTTTTAAAGAAGTCCTGCACAAGAAGAATGGAGTGAGTTGCATATCACTCCCTGACCCCGAGATATACTCTAAAGTGGTGATAATCAAAACAGCATGGTATTGGCACAAAAACAGACAGGTGGAACAATGGAATAGAATAGAGACCCAGAAATAAACCTCCAAGCTTATAAGCAACTGATTTTTGTCAAAGAATCCATTGGGAAAAGGATAACCTTTTTAGGAAATGGTGCTGGACAAACTTGGTATTCCCCTAGAAAAATGAAACAAAATTCCCATCTTTCACCATTAACAAAATCAACTCAAAATGGATCAAAGATCTAAATCTAAGACCTCAAACTATAAAACTACTGGTGGAAAATACTGGGGAAACTCTGGGAGACATTGGGGCAAGCAAAGATCTTTTAAATACAACTCTCATACCACAGGCAATAATCCCTAAAATAGACAAGTGGGGCTATATCAGACTAAGAAGTTTCTGGACAGAAAAGACACAGTAACAAATGTGAATTGACAACCCTCAGAATGGGATAATATTTTTGTAAAATATGCCTCAGACAAGGGACTGATAACCATTACATGCAGGGAACTCAAGCAACTTACCTGGGAAAAAAGTGAATAACCCAATTAAAAGATGGGAAATGAGATGAACAAAAATGTTTCTAAGGAAGACATACAACTAACTAAAAAGCATACAAGAAAGTGCTCAACATCCCTCATCATAAGAGAGATGCAGATTAAAACCACAATGTGGCACTTCCTAACCCCTTTCAGAATGCCAAAGATTAAAAATACAAGAAGTGATAAGTGTTGGTAAGGATGTAGAGAAAGGGGAAGTCTCCTACATTGTTGGTGGGAATGTAAATTGGTTCAGCCACTTTTGAAAACAATATGGAAGTTTCTCAAAGATCTACAAATAGTACTACCATTTGATCCAGCATTCCCACTTCAGGATATCTACTCAAAGAACAGGAGAATGCTCAGTTGGAAAAGCTCTTGCATATCAATGTTTTTCTCAGCATTATTTATGATTGGTAAAACATGAAACCAACCTAAATGTCCACAAACAGATAAATGGATGGAAAAAGTATGCCACATATAATCTGTGGAAAACTACACAGCCATAAAAAACAGCAAGACCACGGCATTTAATAGAAAGTGGTCAAATATGGAGGAACTATTGCTGTATGAAGCAAGCCAGGATATGAAAGTAGGATATTGTATATATCCACTTAAAATATACTTACTATACATAATTTTTGGTAGAGATTAAACTATTGGAGGGCATAAAAGCAAAGCAGTGAAAATAGTTACGAATGCTGAAGACAGTTTGGAACAGGACAGTGGTAGAATAAAGAGTATAGAGAAGGATAGCAAAAGAACAAAAGGAGAGGCATGATAGTAGTGGGACACAGAAATGGTTTATTACCTGTTGATGATAGCATGTATAGCATTCTCAACTGTACTAGTCTGAGAAGTAGTTCATGTTGGGTAAATTCTTTATATGAGTCAAATGATATATAGTGATTGAATGTTTAAAAATAATAAAAATAAATAATAATTTGAAAAAAATGATGAAAAACTATCTGATAATGATGATGTAGATAGTAATGTCTTTCTTAACTGTTATGCATGGTAATCATGCTGGAAAAAGAAATGTAATACTTGTAACAATATATGTTATTCAATGTAATATAAAAAAGGTTACGAAAATAAATAAATTTAAATTAAAAATATAACTAAAATCTACAGACAGCACCATTTCAACTTTGTTAGAATGACTTTTATCAACAACAACAACAACAACAACAACAAAAACAAAGAATGCAAGGGCTGGTTAAATTGTGGAAAAAGGGGAACTCTCATGCATGACTGGTAGTGTTGTAAAGTACTACAGCTAATGTTGAAAAAATATGGCAATTCCTGAGAAAACTAAGAATAAAATTGCCTCATGATTCAGTAATCCATACAGATATCTTCACTTTCAATGTTTATGTCAGTATTATTCACAATGGCTAATATATATTTCAATCTAAATGGCCATCAACAGATGACTGGATAAAGAATGGTACAATAATGCAATGGATTACTATTCAGCAATATAAAAGGATAAAATCCAATCATTTGAAACTACATGGAAGAACCTAAAAAAAATGCTAAATGAAACAGAACTTAAAAGAAATACTGTATATTTTCATTTAAAAAAGCTAAAAGAGTCAATTATATAGAAATGGAGAATATGATGGTAAATAACAGAAGTTAGAGAAAGGAAGAAAACTGGGAAATGGTAAAATTGTATGCAGGAGTACAAGTAGATAAGAAAAATGAATTCTAGGGCACTATGGCACAGTATAATAATGGTAATTAGTGACAATTCGACATGTATTTTAAAAGAGATGAATGTACAAAATGAAATAATCAAATATTTGAGATGGTGGATATGTTAACTGCCCTGATTTCATCATTATGCATACATGGTTTGAAAAAAACCACACCCAGTACATTTGTGAAAATCAAACAGAAAACAGAATTATAATAAAAATAAATTTAAAAAATAATTGTAGTTTTTGTTTAATTATCAACTTCATTCCAAAGTATTGTTTATAACATTTTTATGTCTTTTATTAATTGAAAGATACATAGTGACAGCACTTGTTTTTTTTTTTTTCTTTTATTACTTTTTCTGGTTTGTGTTCATTTTGATTTACACACTTGCCAGCAATTCAGTAATTTTTTTTCTGAAAATTATTTGTACTAGTTACTTTTTATACCCTTGGGTTACAATTGTGAGATTAAATGGATGCAATCCTTGCTGTTATAAACATTTCAGTGTCAGTATAGAGATATATTTACATAGTAATCAAATACAGTTCACTGTTAAACCATGCTGGTGATGTTGTGGAGAAAAGGTAATACTCATACACTCTTATTGGGAATGTTTATTAGTGGAATTAGTAGAATATGTAAAGGAATATAGAGGTTCTTCAAAAATTTACAAACAGAAAGACCATGTGATGCAGCCATCCCTCTTGTGTGATTTTAACTAGAGGACATAAAATCACTCAGTTAGAGATATACTTGCACATCAGTGTTTATTGTAGTATTATTCCCAACAGCTAAGGCATAGAATCAACCTAAATAATCAACAATTGATGACTAGATTTTTTTAAATGCGGCACATATACACTTTTGAATACTACTCAGCCAAACATTCTTCAATGCAATTAGGTTGATACCCATAATTACCATCAACCACTCAGTATTAAAGAACAGCAAGACCCTACTATTCTATTCCACACAAACTGGATAAGTCTAGCCGATTTAATGCCAAGTGAAGTAAGTCAAAGCATAAAAAACAAACATTTTATTACCAAATTTCTGAACTGTATGGCAGAAATGGAATGATTTGAAGACAAGAGTAGACAGAGAAACTTAAACACCAAAACTGCATGGAAGTGGGGGAAACGATGATTGGAAAGAGTTCAGAAAAACAAAACAAAACATTGAACAGATACACAAATGTATGTAAACAAGGTGTACAGGTTATAAAACTATGTACCTCAAGAAGGTAAACTAATTAAAAGGGCTAATTAAATTGTAATTATACATACATATATGCATACACATGAGTATAGATACTACTAGTAGAATAAAAATTGTAGGTACATAATAATTCAACCTTTTTAGTAGAAAACGTGAATATAGCAATACTTTAATTTGATTATCCACATTGGATATGCACTTAAAAAAAACATACCAGAAAGATATACAACATTAAAGATGTACAACAATTTTATTAGGAATTATAAAAATATCAATTAAGTAGGTGGAAGGACATAAAGAGTCACAGAATGTTTTTCTATCTGAGGGTAAGTAAGTGAGTGCAGATATGGAAAGTTTTATTTATTTATTTTTAGAGAGATATTTGCTATAAGGCATGTATGCTTAACAGAGAGACAGACATAAAGTGGGAAATCACCCCTGGGAGAGATGGCCATGCCACAGTCCTTTCTCTTTCATTCTTATCTCAAGATTTAGGGCACATGCACACATGTGCCCTGCATGAGGTCAAGACACTGGGTCCGATATTTGAGCTGTAGCTGGTCATATGAAATTCCAGTGAAATAACCATTATGCCATCTGCAAATAAAGTTTTATTAACTTGAGTGTTAAATCACCAAATGTCTGAACTGTACGGTAGAAATGAAAAGATTTGAAGACAAGAGTAGAGAGAGGAACTTAAATACCAAAACTGCATGGAAAGTAAAGTTTCCATGTAAAGTTTTATTAACCTGAGTGTTAAATGAATAATTTTTCTCTATCAGCCTGAAAATAATAGCAGGTCACAATAGACAGAGTTTCCTGCTTGGATTCTATTATATTAAGATGAAAAGGGGAATATTTCAATTTTCATGAACACTTCAATCATGAAAAAATATTCTATAGTTTTGAGCCAAAACAGCAGAAGGAATGTGTGGATGTCTGTATTATCCTGACTCTGTATGAGTATATAAAGTATTTAAAGTAACATTTGGTACAAGAAGGATTGAAAAATGAGAAACCGACCTCACAGTGGGTGCTGCAGGCTTACTATAAAGATGAAATCAAATGATAAAACCTTGAGAACATAATTTATTACATAGGCAAAATGTTTAAGTTATTGAAAACAAATAACACCAATACTTATATTTTGATGAATATTTAAAACGAAGCAGTTAGAGCATAGTCATAGGTATATAAATAATAAAACATATTGACCTCTCCAAAATGCTTTATTGGATGTCTAACTTATAATTTGGTTAGAAATATTTTAGGTATATAAAAGGTACTAAAATCAAGCCATGTCCTTTATAGTTGCTTACCATAGAAATATGAACTGACAACATTTTTTTCAGATCTTCTTATATCTACACATTTATTTATGAATTCATTTCTCTCAATAATTTTTTCACTGCCTCTTTGACATCTTTGTTCCTCAAACTGTAGATAATAGGATTCAGCATGGGAATCACGATGGTGTAAAATATTGACACTATCATGTCATGCTCTGAAGTGCTGCTGGAACTTGGTCTTACATACATGTAAAGGATTGTCCCATGATAAATGGCCACTCCTGTAAGATGAGAACCACACGTAGAGAAGACTTTTTGCCTCCCTTCAGCAGAGTGCATCCTCAGAATGGCCAACAGAATGAAACCATAGGAGATCAGGACAATCAGGATTGTAAATATCTCAATAGAGCCCACAAGGTAGAAGAGTAGCATCTGGTTCATGTGAGTGTCAGAGCAGGAAATAGCAAGGAGAGGAGGGATGTCACAAAAGACATGCCTAATTTGATTGGATGCACAGAAGGACAGGCTGAAAGTGGCCACTGTGTGTATAGATGCATGTAAAACACCACCAACATAAGAAGCAATGATGAGTGGCACATAGACCCTGGGAGACATGCTCACTGAGTACAGGAGAGGGTTGTAGATTGCCACATAGCGGTCATAGGCCATGGCAGCCAAGAGAAAGCATTCCGTGGTCCCAAAAGTAACAGCAAGAAGCATCTGAGCTGCACAGCCATAAAATGAAATGGATTTATTCTCTGTCAGGAAATTGACCAACATTTTTGGGGTGACAACTGTAGAATAGCAGGCATCCAAGAATGACAGAACACTCAGAAAATAGTACATTGGGTTGTGGAGCCGGGAATCCCCAATGACCAATCCAACTAATCCCAGATTTCCTAACAAAGTAAAAAGATAGATTGCTAGAAATAATAAAAATAGGAAGACTTGCATGTGAAAATCACTTGTGAAGCCCATCAATATGAATATGGTAACTTCAGTCACATTGTCCAGTTGAATTCTGTATAAATTCATATCTACTAGAAACCTTGACACATCCCTTATTGTAATATTTATATAGTTCTAGTCCGGGGACAACATCCTTTGAAAACAGTCTTTATTCAATTTTATCTTTATGTTTGTTCCTTGGACAGGCATAATGTTTTTCTTGAGAGTAATGAGACTGGAAGTGACGAAAAAGTTGGGTCCAAGTGGACCTATTATTCTGTTTAAATAAATAAAAGAAAGAATTTCATTCTGTTGACATTGAAATTTTCATGTGAAAAATCTGTCTCTTTAATTGACCTACTTTCCAGTTTACTTTCTGTCAAATTTCCTACCCCCTATTTTCATGATACTGCATGTTAAAATTTACAAACACCGGAAAGGCTGGTGATGCTGTAGTTGAAGCAGCTGAGTCCCATATGGCCAACTAAGGTTTGAGTCCTAAACATTGTGGTTTGAAAAATTACACCATGCTTGTGTATATGTGGGCCCAATATCCTGAAAGAGTAATTGAGGAGAAGGGATTGCAGCAAGACCATCCCTTTTGTGGGGTAGTTTCTCACTTTTTCTCTCTTTGTTTCTCTCCTATAATTGCCCACTCCTTATGAAAAAAAAAAAAAGAAACTATTGAAAACAAACAAAAAACAAACAAACACTGAGTACTAGTCCTAGTTTCCCTGAAGAATCTATGTAATGAACTTATTTAAGTTTTCTTTTGTAAAATGGGAACAACAACTAATATCACAAGACTGCATTGAATTTCTTTTTTTTTTCTTTTTTTTTTTGAGAGGTTTTTGCCACAGGGCCCGTGAGCTCACCAGACAGACAGAGAGATAGGAAGCGAGAAATCACCCCCCAGGGAGGATGGCCACACCACAATCCCTTCTCCTCCATTCTCCTCTTGGATCCTGGGCACGCACGCACATGTGCCCAGCGTGAGTTTTAAGCTGCCGGGTCCAGGACGCAAACCGTGGTCGACTACGTGGGAGTCCAGCGTTATAGCCATTACACTACCTGCTGGTCCCGACTGCATTGAATTTAAATGAGAAAGTCAATGTGAAATTATTTAATACTCACAGATCCTCAAATATGTAAAATATATAGAAATATAAAATAGATTGTTGAAATTATATTTTATTTTGTCTCTTTCCTTGTCTTACTTATCTTCTGAAATCAGATGACCTTGGGCATGTTCATGATGGTATTGTATGGTCCTTGAAAACCATGGCAGGCATGTGTGCATTTATGCCAGAAATCCCAGAGGAGGAATGGAAGAAAAAGGACTGCAGTGTGGCCAGGCATACTAGGGGGGTAGTTTCTCACTCTCTATCTCCCCTTCTACCTATCTCTCTTTGATGAGCACATGTGCCCTGTAACAAATTTTTTAAACAGAAGGTGACTTATTAATTAGTTTATTTTATCCAAATCATGTCCCATAGGTGCAATTACATAATTCACTATAGGGAACTGAAGGTGTAACAGAGAAAAAGTGTGGGGCTTAAATATTTGATTCAAGGTGTTAAAACAGGTATTTGTATTACTAGTATTTTAGGAAATTTAAACTGATGGTGTTTATGTCTGTTTTCACTGTGACAGAGGCTAAAAGACAAAAATATAGATGCTTATTTTAAACAAAACATGATCAATTAAGAAGTTCCTCCTAAAAATTAGTTCCTCAATTTGCACATAGTCAGGAAACATAAATTACTAGGTAGATATCTTAATAGTATTACAAACACTGAGTTCAGCAAGAAGGAAAATGGGGGTCAGGTGGATGTGCTGCTGTAAAATGCAATGCTCTGAGAGGAAGTCCCACAAGAAAAGTTAACTCGTTCATATCCGGGGTCCTCTTTGAGTAGTTGTGGCATGTAGTTTGGGTGGACTGAGGCTGAAGGTAGGTTGCAGTGCAATATCTGTTTGAGGTGCTCTCTCTCTCCTATCTCTCTCTCTCTGTCTATTCCTATCACTTATGAAATTGATAAATAGCCTTGAAACAAAAATAATAATTATGATAGTAGCTGTTGTGTTATTAAGCAACTACTAGGGGTAAGGAACTTTGTGTCCATTCTCTGTGTAATCCACATAACCACCTGCAAAAAATTCATCATCCTTTAATAGATGAGAAAATTGAAGCCCAAGCAGACACATAACTTGACCAAGATCACATACTCAGTGAGTAGAAGGGGAAGATTCAAGTCATGATATCTCTGACTTCATGCTCTAAGCTATTTCTACTTGACTGTACTGTAGACTCATTGTGATAGGCAGTGACTTTGAAATTATATCCCTTAGAAACAGTACATCACCTCTTCTCATATTCAATATTTTATAATGCCATCAAGCTTAGTAGATCAAGAAGTTAAATAAATAAAACTGGCTTTTATATCAACTTACTAACCAATAAATAAATTTAAAATTCATTATGAATTCTTCCTTCTATAAGAAATAATATTATCCCACAAAAGCATCTAACTAATATGTAGTTAAAGATTAATTTCTCTCCTTTTTAAATTTTTTCTATATTATAAACACTACCCGTTCATTTTATTCTACCTACTCTGTCTTATCAAAAAATTAAAGGACTAAAAATTTTTATTGTCTCCTATTTTCCCTAGAAGTCATCTAATCCAATTTGCAAAACAACTTGAAGTTAAGTAGAATCCTCTCTTTTATATTTAAATATTAAGGTGTGCACTTTAGTTTTAAATTTAAACTTACAACTTCTATTTATTTCAGGAGTGATGAAAATCCTCTCTTCTCACCTTTGGAAGTGAACTGCTCTCAAAAATTTGTCTGGAATATTTGCATTGTAATTTTTATGCCAGATCTTTGAGCCTTTTTGAATTCCACAAGGGTGACCCTAAGAGAAAACACATTAATTCTCTTCTGGGAAATAAAAAGTATCAAGACAATTTTGCTTTCTCTAACAGTAAACAAGTGAATGATTTGAACAATGTACTACATGATAAACATGATTGCATGAAAAGACATTGAGGTCCTGATATAATTAAATCTTTCTGTGCTAACAGGATATGCATAGTACTGGAAAATAAATCTAATTATATAGGATATAGTTGCAGCTCTGATACTAATTTCTATGTGTATTGGGCCGATAATATAGATTCTCTGAAATCTCATTTACTTTATGTAGAAATATAATCTACTTAAATCTATCAAAATCTTATAAACTAGTACATACCAAGATAATAGGCTAAGAACTATTAAAACCCAAGCATAAGAAAACCACTTGATTAAAAAATTGGCCAAGGACCTTAATAGACACCTCACAAAAGAAAATATGGATATGGCAAACAAGAAACTGAAAAATAGTTCACAGCATATACCAGGAAATGTAAAATAAAGCAATGAGATGCCACTCAGACCGATCGCAATGTCCAATCTGGAACACTGACAATACAATACAAGTATGTACATCAAAATAGGAATGCTCATTCATTACTGGTGTGGATGCAAAATAGTGCAGCAACTTTTTAAATATATTGTATTTCAATGTCTTTTATACATTCAATTACATATGTCACTTAGCTTGCAAAGTGAATATTCCATGTATACATTCCTCACCAATCCAGTTGGGAATACTATACACATCATCCTCAGCAGACAACCCATCTCTCTGTCCCACAAATGCCTGCCCCTCCATTTCTCTCCCCAGTGTTCCTCCTAAGTCTCTCCTCCTTCACTCACCCTCTTCCCACAAGAGGGTGTGCAGCAACTTTAAAAGAGAATTTTGAGGTTTCTTATAAAACTAAACCTAGTTTTATCAATCAGATTCCTTGGTATTTACCCAAATAAGTTAAAAACTCAAATTCACCCAAAATCCACAAAGGGATGTTTCAGCAACTTTCTTTAAAATTGCCACATTTCAGAAGCAACAGAGATGTCTTTCAGTAGACTAATAAATTGATTCACAAATTGTTATATCCAGACAATAAAATGTTATTCTGCACTATTAAGAAAAGAGTTGTCAAATCATGAAGAAAATACGGAGAAAACTTAAATATGTATTATTGAGTGAAATAAACTAATGTCTAATTGTGAATGGAGAAAATAATTGTGATCCATCCATATAATGGATGTATATTCAGTTTATACAGGAGCAAAATACTACAGTCAAGTACAAAAATGGACCTCAAATACATTTTGGAAATAGCCAAACTAAAAAAGACATGTACAGGGTAATTTCACTTAAATCATGTTATATACTGCAAAATTATAACAATGAGCACATCAAGCCTGACAGTAAAGGGAAGTGATAGACTACAAAGTGGTAAGAAAACTTTGTAGTGTGGTGGAAATATTCTGTTACTTGATTTGCTTACACAATTATTTGCATTCATCAGAATTCATGTAACTGGTACCTATAAGTTTTTAAAACTTCACTACTTTTATTAGTACATGAAACCACGACTTTAAAAAACTAGTGATTACACACATTAATCATATCTTTGGAATAGGGTTGGTTTTATCTTGTCTGATAAGGACCAGACACAAGATAAGGAAAGCTAGTGGGCATGCTGGAAAAGTTCTCCTTGACTTGATCCTGTTCACTGCATTATGCTCAGTGTATACAAATTTGTCAGGGTGGGAACCAGCAGTTAGTGTAATGGCTATGTCGCTGGACTCCCACATAGTCAACCACGATCCGGTGGCTTAAAACTCACGCTGGGTGCGTGTGCGTGCGCGCCTAAGATTCCGAGAGGAGAATAGAGGAGAAGGGATTGCTGCGTAACCATCCCTCCTGTGAGGGGTGATATCTCGCATTCTGTCTCTATGTCTCTCTGTCTGTCTGGTGAGCGCACGCACTCTATAGCAAAAACCTCTAAAAAAAAAATAGTGAAAAGTGAAGTGAGGGATACTTGGAGTGAATCTTGTCTCTGATGAGTAGCTGTGAGAGTTGTTGCAAAGATCAAAGTCATGTGCAAATAAGTCCATTTTACTAGCATGACCTCAATAAATAACTTCATTGTTTTGCTCTACCTTTATAGATTTAGTATTTAAAAGCCAAACCCAAAAGTTGTGAATTTGAGTTTTCTGACTTTTACTGAAATTATATTTTTGAATATAGCTTTACATTAGTTTTAACATTGATCATATATTATTGAAATATCTAAGAAACATACTGATTGTTTTTTTCTTTATACCTCTGATACATTACTGTAAGTCCTAACATTGACTTGGTCAAATCAGGTAGAAACCTAGTTTTATCATCTAGGAGAAATGTGAGTTTCAAGAGAAATAGATCTGAATTGTTAAACATTTAAGTTTTTCAATATTTCATCTGTTTAACACAAAATTAAGTCCCTAGCAATGTATCAAATGGACTTCTAGTTGTCCATGTACTTTTTGGTATGAACAGATGCAACAATTTACAAAATTACTTAATTCTTTTTTTTTTTTTCTTTTTTGGAGAGGGTTTCTCTATAGGGCGCGTGCGCTCACAAGAAAGACATAGAGAGACAGAGAGATAGAAAGCGAGAAATCATCCCCCAGGGGGTGATGGCCACGCCGCAATCCCTTCTCCTCCTTTCTTCTCTTGGGATATTGGGCACATATGCACATGTGCCCGGCATGAGTTTAAGCTGCCAGGTCTGGGATTTGAACTGTGGTCGGTTACATGGGAGTCCAGTGACATAGCCATTACGCCAACTGCTTGTCCCAAAATTACTTTATTCTTTAAAGAATAAACAGGAAACAGAGTAGGAAGAGAAAAATCATAACAAAAATATAAAATCATTGAATCATAAATTCATTGAAATTAATTCTGGTAGATTAATATTTGATTATGTATACTAGTAAGTCAAAGAATAAAAAAAAAGTTCAAAGTTCTGGGTTTGTATATATATATATATATATATGTTTTTTTATGCCACAATCCCTTCTCTTCCATTCTCCTCTTGAGATCTTGGGCACGCATGCACACGTGCCCAGTGTGAGTTTGAAGCCACCAGGTCCAGGACGCAAACCACAGTCAACTATGTGGGAGTCCAGCAACATAGCCACTAGGCTAACTGCTGGTTACCTAAATATATTTTTTAAAGAATTTAGTTACAATGGTAATTTATGACCCAATATTGGCTAACTTGAAAAAATTAATAATCTGGGGACCGGCAGGTGGCGAGGTGGTTAAGGGCTCTGTACTTGCTCATGGCTCAAAGTCCCAGAGCTGGGAGCTTGCTTTCTCACATTCTCTCTTTCTAGCTCTCTCCCCGTCTGGTAAAGTAAAAAATAAGTAAATAAATAACTAATGTTAAGTAAAATAACTCTTTAAAAAATAAAATAATCTGGTAACAAAAATTATGTTATCTTTTTTATATTTAAATTTATTTATGTTCATTCACTGTACATCATTACAGCATACAAAATTATATTTTCCATCCAGAGTACACTGTATATTGTCTCAATCAAGCACATCAACATA
>NW_006159998.1:145616-169622 GCF_000334495.1 Tupaia belangeri chinensis | reverse complement strand
CACCATCCATCAGATGACAAGAAATCACCGCCGGATAACAAGAAATATGGGAAAATGAGAAAATAGCTCTCCTCCAAGGGAAAAGAGTAACTCTTCTTCTTCCACAAGCAGTTCAGTGAAAATCATGGAAATGTCTGATAAGGAATTTAGAGCATTCATAATGTCAAAGGTAACAGAGATGGAGGAGAAGAGAGACAATGATCTGCTAAAGTGAAAGGAGAAAGAAGTTGACAAGTTCCGGGAGATGAGGAAATTCTTGCAAGATATAAGAGAGGAATTAAACACTTTACAAAAGACTCAAACAGAACTGTTAGAGATGAAGTCTTAATACAGGAAGTCAAAAATCTCCCTTGAAAGTATTAAAAGCAGACTAGATCATACAGAAAATAGAAACTCAGACGTAGAAGAGAAAATTGCTGGCCCAGAAAAATCCACCATGAAGACTGAGAAAATGGCACAAAAATTTGAGAATAATATATGAGAAGTACTAGATACCATCAAATGTCCAAACATCCGGATAACTGGCATTCCAGAAGGTGAAGAGACCCATAAAGGCATTGATAATCTATTCCATGAAATCCTGCAAGAAAACTTTCCAAACCTAGAGAGGCATTCAAAGATCCAGTCCCAAGAAATAAAAGGACCCCAAATAGAATCAACCCAAGAATATCTTCTCCAAGACCCATTATAGCCAGGTTGACCAAAACCACAGACAAAGACAAGATACTAAGATTGGCAAGAGAAAAACATCAAGTTACCTACAAAGGACATCTCATCAGGCTAACAGCAGATCTCTCATCGGGAACAATGCAAGAGAGGAGAGAATGGGAAAATATATTCAGAGTGTTAAGAGAGAAGCAATTTCAGCCAAGAATACTGTACCCAGCAAGATTATCGTTCAGGTGGGAAGAAAAGACAAGAATATTCTCAGATAAACAAAACCTGAAAGAATTTACCAGCACCAGACCAGATCTTGAAGAAGTTTTCAAGGGTATGTTGTTATCTCACATTTATAATAATGAGTGAAATATTAAAAGCGATTTATTTTTATTTATGTTATTATTTCAATTTCTTTGATACACTTAATCATGTTAATTAGCTTGCAAAGTGATAATTCCAGCATGTGTACATTTTGCACGGGTCCCGTTGACAATACTATAAGGTTATCCCTTAACACATAATAACTCATTTCTTTGTCCCATAAATGCCTTGCCTCTCTATTTTTCTCTTTAATGTCTTTTCCCAGACTCTACTCCTTCAACCTCCTTCTTCCCACAGTGTATCTGGTATTCACAACCATTTACTATGTTTCTATATCCTTTAGTCATTCAGTTTGGACCATGGAGTGTGAACAATCAGTATATATTAAGTTGAGAAATACCATGTCTCTCTTTCATAGCCTGACTTGTTTCACTCAACAGTAAATCTTCCATATTCCTCTACTTTCTGTCCAAGGACAGGGTCTTCTTGATTTTTATGACTGAGTAGTATTCCATAGAGTATATATGCCACACTTTTTCAAGCCATTCATCTGTTTGTGGGTATTTGGGTTGGTTCCACGTCTTAGCAATTGTGAACAATGCCGCAATAAACATCAATGTGCAAGCACTTTTCTGATTAAGAATTCTTTGGTCCTTTGGGTAGATACCAAGGAGTAGAATTGCTGTATCATATGTTAGTTCTATCTGTAGATCTTTGAGCAATCTCCAGATTGTTCTTCAGAGTGGCTGGACCAATTTACATTCCCACTAGCAATGTAAGAGAGTTTCCCTCTCACCACACCCCTGCCAGCACTTATCATTTTTTGTTTTCTTCTTTTAGTCAATCTGACTGAGGTTAGGGGGTATCTTATTGTTTTGATTTGCATTTCCATTACAATGAGAGATGTAAAACATTTTTTCTTATGTCTTTTTGCAATTCATATGTCATCCTTAGAGAGTGTCTTTTTCAACTCATTCTCCCATCTTTTAATAAGGTTGATCATCTTTTTTCAGGACAGCTGCTTGAGTTCTTTGTGTATTCTGGTCATCAGTCCCTTGTCTGACATATAGTTTACAAAAATATTTTCTCATTCTTAGGGCTATCAATTCACATTAATTACTGTGTCTTTTGTCATGCAAAAACTTCTTAGTCCGATGTAATCCTATTTGTCTATTTTGGGGATTATTGACTGTGCTCTGGGGAACTTACTTAAGAAGTCTTTGCCTATGCCACTGTCTCCCAGAGTTTCTCCAGTGTTTTCAAGGAGCAATTTTATATTTTGAGGTCTAAGGTTTAGATCTTTGATCCACCTTGACTTGATTTTTGTCAAAGGTGAGAGGTAGGGGATCAAATTCATCTTTCTGCAGGTGGATATCCAGTTTTTTCAGCACCATTTTCTGAAGAGGTTTTCCTTTTCCCACTGATTTACTGGTACCCCTTGTCAAAAATCAGTTGACTGTATGTTTGGAAATTTATTTCTGGGGACTCTATTCTGTTCCATTGATCCATCTGTCTTTTTATATGCCAATATCATGCTGTTCTGATTACCAAAGCTTTGTAGTATATTTTTGGACTAGGGAGTTAGATGCCACCCACTCCACTCTTCTTGTGCAGGATTGCTATGGCAATATGAAGTCTTTTATGATTCCAGAGAAATTACATGGTTGTTTTTTCTAAATCTGTGAAGAATGTCTCAAAAATACTTTGATTTGGATTGCATTAAATATGTAAATTAATTAGGGTAGGATTGCCATTTTGATTATATTAATTCTTTCAATCCAAAAACATGGGATGTCTTTCCACTTTTCTTTTTCTTTTTTTTTTTTTTTGGGGGGGGAGAGGTTTTTGCTATAGTGCACGTGCGTTCGCCAGACAGAGAGAGACAGAGAGACAGCAAGAAATCATCCCCCAGGGTGGATGGCCACGCTGCAATCCCTTCTCCTTTGGGGATCTTGGGCACACACGCACACGCGCCCAGCGTGAGTTTAAGCCACTGGGTCCAGGACTTGAACCACTGTTGACTACGTGGACGTCCAGAGACATAGCCATTACGCTACCTGCTGGTCCCCTCCACTTTTTTATGTCACTCTCAGTTTCTTATTTTAGCATCTCATAGTTTTCCTTGTGGAGATCTTTAACTTCTTTTATTAGATTTATTTCTCAATATTTTAAATTTTTTGTGGTTATAGAAAATGGAATTACTTTTTTCAGATTTGACTCTGTCTGCCTGCTGTTCATGTATAGAAATGCTATAGATTTCCCCTGGAATTTGATAGAAAGTGGTCAGATATGGAGGATCTATTGCTGAGTGAAGTAAGCCAGGCTATGAAAGAAAGATATTGTATGTATCCATTCAATATATACCGATTATCCACACTCTATGATAGAGAGCAAAAAATTGGAGGACATAAAAGAAGTGAAGGTACTTAAGGAGAATAGGACAGTGTGGAATGGGGGAAGTGAAGAGAAGAGGATAGAGAAAGATAGCAAGTGAACAATAGAGAGGCAGGACATTAGTGAGAAACAGATATGGCTTATTAACGGTTGATGATGATGACATGTATAGTATTCTCAACTGGATTGGTCTGAGAAGTATTTCATGATGGGCAAAGTATTTTTACAAGCAAAATGAGAAGTAGCGATTGTCTGTTTTAAAAAATAATTATAACAATAATGATTGGGGAAAACATAGAAAAGATATCAACTGTTGAAGCGGGGAGATTAATGTCTTTGTACTGACTGACATGCATGGCATTCCCTTTTGAAAAAGCAATGTAATACACTGTAAAGTTATATGTAATCCAATGTAATATAAAGAAGATTATGATGATAATAAAAAATAAAAAAAAATTTGAATGCAAAAAAAAAAAAAAAAAAGAAATGCTATAGATTTCTTTACGTTGATTGTGTATCCTGCAACTTTACTGTTTTCTGTGTTACTTTCAGGATTTTTTTCATGGATATTATAGGATCTTCAATGTATGCAATTATGTCATCTGCAAATAAAGAGAGTTTCACTTCTTCTTTTCCTGTTTGAATACCTTTTATTTTATTCTCTTTTCTGATTGCGTTGGTGAGAACTTCCAGTACTATATTAAAAAGGAGTGGAGAAAGTGGGCATCCTTGTCTTGTACCCATTTTTAATGGAAGAGCTTTCAGTTTTTTTCCATTCAGGATGATGTTTACTATGAGTATTTCATAGATAGCTTTTATTGTGTTTAGAAATAAATGACCCTTAGATGCCAATTTTGCTGAGAGTCTTGATCATGAAGGGATACTGTATCTTTTTAAATGCTTTTTATGCATTAATTGATATGATCATATGGTTATCTTTCTTTCTGTTAATATGGTGTATTACATTTATGGGTCTGCGTATATTGAACCAACCTTGCATCCTTGGAATAAAGCCTACCTGGTCACGATGTATAATCTTTTTTATATGCTGTTGGATACAATTTGCTAGTATCTTATTGATAATCTTTGCATATATATTCATCATAGATATTGGTCTGTGGTTTTCCTTCCTTGTCCTGTCCTTATCTGTTTTAAGGATAAGGGTGATAAAGGCTTCATAGAATGAAGTTGGGAGAGTTTCACCCTTGTGGATCTTTACAAATAACTTGAGCAGAATGGGGGTTAACTCTTCTTTAAAAGTTTTGTAGAATTCAGAGGTACAGCCATCAGGGACAGGACTTTTCTTTGTTGGGATGTTATTTGTTACTGATTCAGTTTCCTGACTTGTTATGGGCCTATTCAGATGTTCTATATCCTCCCAGTCAATCTTGGTAGATTATATGTGTCCAGGAATTTTTCCATCTCATCAGATTTTCTCATTTGTTGGCATATTGTTGTTCATAGTATCCTCTAATGATGTTTTGTATTTCTGTTATGTCTATTGTTACATTGCCAGCTTCACTGCAAATTTGATTTACCTGGTTTCTTTCTTTCTTCTTAATAAGTCTTTCTAGTGGTTTATCAATTTTGTTTATCTTTTTAAAGAACAAGCTTTTACTTTTGTTTATTTTCTGTGTAGTTCATTTATTTTCTATTTCCTTTAGTTCTGCTCAGTTTTTTATTTTCTCTTTTTCCCTAGAGTTTCTGGATTCTTTTGCTGTTGCTTTTGCAATTCTCTGAGACAAGTTAGGTGGTCGATTTGCCTTCTTTCCATCTAATTCTTATGTGCACTAATTGCTATGAACTTCCCTGTTATGACTGCTTTTGCAATGTCCCAAAGATTATGCAGACTCTTGTTCTCATTGTCATTGGCTTCCATGAATCTTTTGATTTCAGTCTTTAGTTTTTCAGTAGTTGTGAAGTCATTCAGGAGCAGGTTACTTGGTTTCCAAGTATTTGTGTGATTTTTAGGATTTCTCTTGACAGTAAAATCAAGTTTAATTCCATCATGGTCAGAGAAGATTCTGGTTATAGTTTCTGTGCCTTTGAATCTGCACAGACTTGTCTTATGCCCTACAATGTGGTCAATCTTAGAAAAGGTTCCATGTAGAGGTTAGAAAAATATATCTCATGGTTTCTGGGTAGAAAATTCTATAGATATTTGTTAAGTCCATTTATTTTATGGTTTCCTTTAGATCCTTTATCTCTTTACTTAGTTTTTGTCCAGATGATCTGTCCAGAGGAATTGAGTAGATGTTGAGGTCTCCAACAATTAGTGTGTTGCAATGTTTTAATTACCAACAAATGCACAAAATTAATGTTTATTCCACCTTTGTGTCATATTCCTGGATCCTTCGCCAATGTTACACGAGGCAAAAAAAAAATGAAAAACTGAAATCAGAATCACTAATGTTATCAAGTAGGGAAACAAATAAATTAAAATCTAGCAGCCATCAGCAAGAGTATAGCAAATATGATGCTGTAAAAAGAAAACAAAGAAATTGCTAGAAAACTGTATGCATCATACTCTTTCAATTCAGCAAAATATGCTCTCTAAATACAATGGAACAGAAATTTTTTTCCTGTAAGCTATAGAAATACAAGTTCTTTTTAGAATATTATGGACGGATAAAATGTGTTTGTAATGGTAATTCTACTAAGCTATTACAGAGTGGGGCGGGAACACATTTATGAATTTTGGGGACAAAATATATTGTAATTCTTTGATAGGGAAAATGGACATTAGCCAAAATTAAAAAAAAAAACAACACAGAAGTACAAGACAAAGGGAAATGAGACTTCTCTTCTATCTTAGCAACATTTAGATGGAAATCAAATTTAAATGCAGTCCACTCTGCTTTTGAAGAGGTTTTGGTTTAGCTCCCAAATCTCGATTGCTTGACACAGTCTCCTATGAGAATACTCAGAAGGTGTCTTCTTAAACAACAAACCTATTTTTAGTGGTGAATCCACTCTTAGTAGCTATGTCTGCATGGGACTGATAACTAATCACTATCTTTGGAGGAAGTCCTAACCTTTCCTTGTATACCCTCCCTATATGTGTAACAGCCTCTCTATTTTCACATTCAGTAGTCCATATTGCTATCTTATCGCCTTTCTCTCTAACATTAACCACAGCTCCACACACATCATCACTGTAGTCATCAAAATATTCTCCAATAAGGCACAGCTGTGTCTCTAGCCAAAAGCAATCGAGGTCACTTTGTCTCTGCTGTTTGTTCAATGTAATTAGCCATCGTCCTCCTGTTTGTTTTTCTCATCTTCCCACATAGCCTCAGTACCATCCTTAAAATGTAAGTAGTCACAGCCAGGCATTAAATTACTAGAGAACTGGTATGGTTGTACAGAGCCCGAAAGTCTTCAACAGTATCAAACTTAGAGATCAGTCAAAGGTTTGTTTGCAAGTTTTGCTTTTATCATTTTTCAGAAACCAGAGTGCCCATCTGTTCTGTAGAGGATGTTTAATATAGTGTTCTGGATTAACAACCTCCTGATTAGAATCTGTTTTCTCCTCTTCTGTAGGTGGGGGGTTAGGGGTAGGGGTGGTTTCCGGTTCCACAGTTGCCATCTTAGCAATAACCCATTACTTCTTAATTCATTTTATTATTTAAGTTGTTTTAACTTTGACTACAAGGACCTTTTGCAATTGCCTTTTTTTTTTTATTTTAGAGAGAGAGAGAGAGATATTTGTTGTAGGATACGTGCACTTGCCAGAAACAGAGATGACAGAAAGCAGTAAATCACCTGTAGGGAAGATGGCCATACTGCAATCCCTTCTGTTCCATTCTCCTCTCAGGGTGTTTTGCACCCATGCACACATGCCCAGAGTGCTTTAAGCTGCTGGATCAGAGCTCAAACCACATCCACTATGTGGTAGTCCAGCAATGTAAACATTGCGCCATTTGCTGACCCTTCCAGTTGCCTTTTCTATCTCTTTTCCATGCTCTAAAGTTCTTAACACTTCCCTAATATCTGTCACTGCAATATGTTACAAGTTCATTGTATAATTCTCAGTCCCTATCTTAGAGTTAGCCTTTTTCCATGGGACCCTGATTCCCTTTATTAAAAAGAACCAATTTTAGATGAAAAATAGGTAAGCATGTTTACAGAAAAAGAAACTGAATGTAAAAAGTTATTATTCAATCTATCATGTTAGATAATTGTTAGACTTTAGAATTGAATTTGTTACTCTAATACAAAAGTCAAAACTCAAATAATGATTTATATAACTTGTAAAGTTATACAGAAGATCAACCTGATCTCAACCAATTTATATTCAAAATTCTAACATGGTGTATAATTATAAAACAGTAATTAACATCACAACTTGGAAATTTTCTTTCTTTTATTTTTTGAGAGAGATTTTGCTAAGTTCGTGTGTGCACGACAGAGAGACAAAGAGAGACAGAAAGACAGAAAGTGAAAAATCATCCCCCGGGAAGAGATGGCCATGCCACAATCCCTTCTCCTCCATTCTCCTCTCAGGATCTTGGGCACACATGCACACGCACCCAGCATGAGTTTTAAGCCACTAGGTCCGGGACTCGAACCACGGTCAACTATGTGGGAGTCCAGCGACAGTCATTACGCTAACTGTTGGTCCCAAAAGATAACAGTTCTTAACCAGGACTTGAGCAAAGGGGACCCTTACATACTAGTGGGAATATAAATTATTAGACCTGTTATGGGTAATGGTATGAAGGTTTCTCAAAAAATTAAAAATAGAACTATCATTTGATCTAGCAATCCCATTGCTGGATAGAAATCCAAAGGAAAGGATATTATAGATTCTGCAGTTCCATGTTTATCAAAATACTATCATAATGGCCAAGAAATAGAATAAACCTACATGCCAATAAACAAAGGAACAGATAAAGAAAATACAGTATACAAACATAAGCACACAAATACAGTAAAATACTAGTCAGGCACTTCATTACTGAAGAGTTCTCTGAATATTATTTTTGAAGTAGAAGCTCAAAAGTCTCTACTTATTGTTTCCTCTTTGATTTTCTTCATAGCATTTAACACTCTTAATACAGATATTAGTTATTGTTTGTTTTCTTCCATCAATTTCCTCCACCACCAAAAGAATGATACTCTTGCTATATAGTCTGTGTTATTTGTCAAACTACATAGCTAATCCAGCTCACAAGGTTTTGCACCACTGTTGCTCCACTTGGAACACTTTTCTCCCAGGTACCTGCATAACTCACCCTTCCCTCCTTCAAGTATTTGCTCAGTTGACAGTGTTTCACAGATGTTTACCCTGACCATGCTGTTTTTCACTGCTTTCTCATGTCCTTTGTTATTTTTTACATTTTATTTATTACTTTTAACAGTACATTTCACAATGTAACTATTGTTTCACTAATTTTGTAGGATTATTTTTTCTGTTTTCTTGGCTGAGATTTTTCATAAACCTAAAGAAAAGACCAGATAGCCACATCAACAGTTGAATATTTCTTCTCCAGAATCTACTTTTATATGAGTTGATTACTAGTAATTTATACATTTACAAAGCTTAATGTGAAGGAGCTATTTTCTGACCACAGTGCAATACAGTGTAAAAACTAATATTTGAAAGAGAAAAAAAGTGAATTGGTCTGGCTCCATGACACAGCAGTAAAGTGTTATTCGAGTGATTCTGGATCCACATGGAAGAAGGAGGGTTCAGTTTCTCTGTTGACCTGTACATGACAGTGTGGTTCTGGATTTTTGGGAAAACTGGAGATATTGCAGATTCAGAACCCATTGAGAGTCTCTCTCTCTCTCTCTCTCTCTCTGTCTTTCTCTGACTCTCATGAAAGAAATAAACTTTAAAAAATTAAAACTTTATCATTAAAACTTAACAATTCAAATTAGAGGGCCAGCAGGTAGCATGGTGGTTAAGGCACTGGATTCCCACATGACCAACCATGGTTCAAGTCCCAGATCCAATGATGTGAAAATAACACCAAGCGTGTATGCATGGGAACCCAAAATCTTAAGAGAATGGAGGAGAAGGGATTGTTTCACGCTCAAACCCTCATGAGAATGATTTTTCACTTTCCCTCTTTCTGTCTCTGTCTTTCTCTCTCCAGTGAATGCACATGCCTTATGCCAAAAACTTTTTAAAATATATACAGTATTACATTATCCTTAGTCAAATAAGAAATTTAAAGTATTAAGAAGTAAAAGCTTAACCTCAAACAGTATATACAATGCAACAGAATGAGAATAATTCAGATCATTAAACACTCTTAATAATTAAAGTAATACCTGGATGAATAATAACAAATACAAAGGGACTTGAAAAGTTGTCAAAAACTGAATTAAAGTAAGAGTTTATTTTGGTATAAAACTTTTTTTAAATTTAGGCATGGATTTTTTATAATACACATTCCCATGAATTTTTTCTCAAAGAACTGTTTTATTTAACTTTATTTATTTACTTATTTATTCATTTTCATTTTTAATAGAAAGAGACAGAGAGAGAGAGAGAGAGAGAGAGAGAGAGAGAGAAAGTGAAAAAGAAAGCCACCAGGTCCAGGACTTGAACTGAAATTGACCATGTGGTCTTCCAGAGCCCTCAAGCACCATGCCACCCACCGGCCCCATCCATGGACTTTTTAAAATATATCAATTATTTTCTTAATGTTATTTACTGCAATTTATACAGTCAATCATTATATGTCACTTAGTTTGTAAACAGAATTTACCCAACATGATATATGCCACACAGCAGGCGAGTTGAGAATACTATACATGACATCACCAATAGGCAACAAATAATATGTGTCCCACAAATGACTAATTTCTCCATTTTTCTCCAAATTTCCCTTCCAGCACTCTTCTTCTCTCCCACTCTCCTTCTACTTTGTCCCCAGTGTCCATAACAATTTTTAATGCTTTTATGACCTCCAATATTTCAGTCTGTACAGTGTAGCCAGTTGGAATATGTTAAGTGGTGACATACAATGCCTCTGTTTCATAGCCGGACTGACTTGCTTCACTCAACAATATAGTTTCCATGTTCGTCCACTTTCTATCAAATGACAGGGTCTACTTTTTTATGACAGAATAGTATTCCATGGAGTATATGTGTCACACTTTTTCAATCCATTCATCTGTTTGTGGACATTTGGGTTGACTCCATGTCTTAGCGATCATTAATAATGCTGCAATAAATAATTGTGCAAGTGTGTTTTTTGACTGAATGTTCTCTTGTCCTTTGGGTAGATACCTAAGAATGGAACTGCTGGATAATATCGTAGTTCTATTTTAAGGTCTTTGAGGAACATCCATATTGTTCTACACAGTGGCTGGACCAATTTACATTCCCACCAAAACTGTAAAAGAGTTCCACTTTCACCACATTCCCGCCACCACTTACCTTTTTTTTTTTTTTTTTAATCGTAGCAATTTTGATAGGGGTTAGGGTTAGGTGGTATCTTATTGTGATTTTGATGTGCATCTCCCTTATGATGAAGAATATTGAGCATTTTTTCCATTCATAAACTTTTTAAAGGCTCTCTTTCTCGCTCCCCCTTTTTATTTTTATTTTTTTGAGAGACTTTTGCTATAGGATGTGTGTGCTCATTTGAAAGACAGAGAGAGACAGAGAGACAAAATGCAATAAATCAACCCCCAAGGCAAATGGCAATGCTACAATTCCTTTACCTCCATTCTCTTCCTGTGATTTTAGGCATGCACACACACACACACACACACACACACACACACATGCCCAGTGTGAATTTCAAGCCACCAAGTCCGGGAGTTGAACCATAGTCAATCACATAGGAATTTAGTGCCTTAATCACTATGCCACCTCTTGGGCCCAAATACTCCAAATTTTAAATTCTAGTATAATAAAACAGGAAACAAAAGTATTTAAGACAATCAATTTTTACTAGACAAAAGAGGCTTCATAAGATATGATGCTATAAATAGAAAACCCATAAGAATCCACACAAAAAAAACTTCTAGAAGTGATAAATGAATGTAATCAAGTG
Source organism: Tupaia belangeri chinensis (assembly GCF_000334495.1). NCBI lineage: Eukaryota > Metazoa > Chordata > Mammalia > Scandentia > Tupaiidae > Tupaia > Tupaia belangeri. The sequence goes on along the minus strand of NW_006159998.1, from coordinate 158,229 downwards.
GTAGCACACATAATCAACATACAAAAATCTATTGCATACAATAATGAATGAACTGAGACAGAATTGAAGAAAATAATTCCATTTAAATAGACACAAAAATCAATAAGTTATCAAGGAATAAACCTTACCAAGGATGTCAAAGATCTCTGCAAGGAAAACAAAACTGTGATAGAAAGGGAAATTAAAAATGATACCAAAAAAGTGGAAAAAACATTTTCTGTTCCTGGATTGGAAGAATTAATATAATCAAGATATCAATCCTACCAAAATTAATCTTCAGATTTAATGCAATCCAATCAAATGACCAGAGATATTCCACACACACACACAAAAAAACCAAAACGATCACAAAATTTATCTGAATCATGAAAGGTCCCATATCACCAGTGCAATACTGTGCAAAGAAATAAGGTAAGAAGCATCTCAATTCCCGATGTCATGTCAAAACATATTACAAAGCTAACATAATTAAAACAGCATGGTACTGGCACAAAAACAGACAGGTAGATTAATTAAACAGAACTGAACTGAGAACTTCCAAATAAACCCTAAAACATACAGCCAACTGTTCTTTGACAAAGGGCAACAGACAATCCAGTGGAGAAAAGAAAATCTCTTCCGTAAATGGTGCTCAGAGAATTCACTATCCACTTGCAGAGGAATGAAACTGGATCCTTATATCTCACCACTAACAAAAATTAACTGAAAAAGGATTCAGTGTCTTATCATAAAACCTCAAACTACAAAAATACTGATGGAAAACACAGGAAAAACTCTTGAAGAGCTTTGAGTAAGCAAAGACTTCTTAAAGAAGACCTCCAAAGCACAGGCAATAGTTCGAAAAGTAGACAAATGGGACTATATTTGCTTGAGAAGCTTCCACATAGCAAAAGAAAAAATAATAAGAATGAGCAGAACATATTTGCAAACTGTACTTCAGATAAGGGACTGATAACCAGAATATACATGGACCTCAAACAGCTTATGCACAAAAATATTATCAATTCAATTAAAAGATGGGAAAACGAACTGAACAGACAATTCTTCAAAGAAGACATAAAACCATTCCAAAAGCATATGAAGACATGCTCAACATCTCTTATCATAAGGGAAAGGCAAATCAACACCACAATGAGATACCACTTAACCTCCGTCAGAATGGGTGAAATTTAAAAAATAAATAATGATAGGTGCTGGTGAGCCTGTGGTGATAAGGAAACTCTCCTACACTGTTGATGAGAATGCAAATTAGTACATCACTTTGGAAAACAATATGGAAATTCCTCAGAAAGAAACCTAACAAGAACTACCATACTACTATGTAATTCCATTCTTAGGCAGTTATTGAAAGGATAGAAAATCCCTCAGTCAGAAAAACACTTGCACATTCATGTTTATTGCAGCATTATTTACAAATGCTAGGACATAGAATCAACCCAAATATCCAAAAATAGATGACTGGACTGAAAAGATGTGACATATGTGCTCTATGGAATAGGACTCAGTCATAAAAAATGAGACTCTGACATTTGTTACAAAGTGGACAAATATGGAAGTCTTAATGCTAACTGAAGAGAGTTAGAATATAAAAGACAGAGTTTGTGTCCCCACACTCAATATATACCAATTGAATGTTGTCTATAGCAGTAACTGAAAGTTTGGAAAATATAGAAGCAGGGAAGTCAATGGTAGATACTAGAGAAAGTAAGGACAAGATTAAAATGGGCGTGGATAATAGAGGTAGAGAGGGGAACAGGGAAAGCAAAGAGTATACTTAATTGTCAATAACATGAAAAGCTATTTGCCGCTGAAATGAGTATAGTAATGTTTTAAGTTGATTGATATTCATGGTATTTGTACTGAGAAAAGCAAAGTTGTATACTGTAAAGTTAAATGTGGTTAAACGTAAATTACAAAAGAAAATACAGAGAAATAATAGAGACAATGAAGACTTGGAATACAAATAAAAGTAATTTAGAGATGGTTGAAAGAATACAGGAGCATGTGCACAGTTTATATGCAAATATTAAATCATTTTATATAAGAAATTGAACCATACACGGATTTCGTTATCTGAAACCAAATCTTGGAACACAACTCCCACAAATAATAGGAATAACTGTATGTTTTTAAATTATTAATAATAGTTGGTGCCAGCAGGTGGCGAACTGGTTAAGGTGTAGGACTCCCACATGACCAATTGTGGTTTAAGTCTATACCTAGTGTCTCGAAATAATGTTGAGCACGTGTGTGTACATACCAGAAATCCCAAGAGGAGAATGTAGGCAAAGGAATTGTGGCATCCCCTTTGTGGGGATGTTTTTTCACTTTCCCACTCACTGTCTCTCTCTCTCTGTCTCTCTTTGGTGAACACATATGTCCTGGAGCAAAAATCTTTAAAAAAAAATAATAATAGTTAATTATGTAATTATGTTACTAAATGTTAACAGTTTGAATTGTTTTATTTCTTTTCCAATTTTTTTTAATTCTAAACATGCTTTACTCCTATGATAGTTTCACACTTTTAAATATAAATATATTCCACTGTAGAAAACATTTTTATTTAATCCTTACTAGTGTCAATCATAGTCAATGCAGTATTTCCCTGCAAATATCTTCTCTATCATCCCAGTAAAAAATGTAGAGCATTGCTACAGAATAATTCATGATGCTTTACATTATGTATCTTACAAGGGAAAAGGCAAAAACTTTTTTTTTTTTTGAGAGGTTTTCGCTATAAGGGCATGTGCGCTCGCCAGACAGACAGAAAGAGAGACAGAAAGCGAGAAATCACCCCACAGGTGGATGGTCACGCCGCAATCCCTTCTCCTCCATTCTCCTCTCGGGATCTTGGGCATGCACGCACATGCGCCTGGCGTGAGTTTTAAGTCACCGGGTCCGGGACGCGAATCGTGGTCGACTACGTGGGAGTCCAGCAACATAGCCATTACGCTAACTGCTGGTCCCACAAGACAAAAACTTTGCTCCAAACTTAACTTGGATTTCTTTAGTCCCTGAACTTTTGTCCTTGGAAATTTGCCAAGAAACCTTCCATACAAATTATTCCCTGGGGATGGCCAGTGTTGCATTATTATTAATTCCCAGCATATAAGACGCTCAGAATCTATCAAGAAAAAAGGCCAATCATATGTCACTTCACTTTGAGTCAAAGTGACTCCTTTATATTTTTTAGAGATATAACTTCCTGGTAAAGTTTCCACTAAAATAGAATCTGAACAAAATTTCTAAGTTAATTATTTCAGTTCAAAATAAAACAAAAGGAAAACACGAAATTTAAAAGTACCTTATATAAAAGAAAACAAAGATATTACAAAATTTTTCAATTCCTTAAATGGTTTTCATATGTTATTTCTGAGGTAAATCCAAGGCCAAAATATTTCTAGGCAGATAATATTTAGAAGAAGTGTTTTATTCCAACAACTTTGGCTCACAGTAAGTATTATTCTCAAAATTGGAGGATTTAAAATAAGATGGAATAAAATAAGGACTTTATCAGAAGAATATAAATGCACATATTATTTATTTAGCATTTACTTTAAATGATGCCAGGATTCATGGACACAAACAGGGGCTGGATTCAATCTCAATGTGCAAAAGAAATAAATATTTTGAAATCTTAATTTTTGAGAGAAATTTAAGTTTTAAGGGTCACATTAGGAAAGTTCCTTAATACTTACATGTGGTCTACAATTATAATGCACTCCACTAAAGATGCCTAACTATAAAGTTTATATGCAATTATTTTTATTTGTAATTAGTATTTTAACTTATACTAAAATTTAAAGAACAGTAAATGATAAATTAATTTTTTTTCAATCATTATTTGTTACCTTCTTTGTTACATAATTTCTCAGATTTGCTAAAGTGAATAGGAGTACAGTAAGAGCATGCAGAGTAAACCTATCTGGGAACAATAAGAGTCAATATTTAATAGCTCTTACTCTGTATGTTAAACTTTCTCTACTCTTTCTCTCAGCTGTGAAATAAATGTGCATATATGTTTTACAATAACTATTGTTATGTAGTATTTTTACAGAGATTAAATGTGCTAATAAAGGAATGCATTTCAAATTGTCCTGCAAAATGGTAGCTTTCATTAGACCACTTTGAAATAGCAATTTGTATCTAAATATACATTTTTGCAATCAAATTACATTTTCCTTTTAAGTCATGTAGTATAATCCATTTCTATTATCAGTTTCTAAAATAGTTTAACTAATTAGACAAATATTAAGTTGTTTATATAAACAAAAACCTTTTTGAAGTAATTCCAGCTTAGTATCAACTCTGATTTCTCTACATACAGAGCAACTGCACAGCATGGGTGGAAGGAATAACACAAATGTGCCTGACTTCATCCTTACGGGCTTGACAGACTCCAGAGAGATCCAGCTGGTCCTCTTTGTGGTATTTTTCCTGGTATACCTCATTACTGTGCTGGGAAATGCAGGGATGATATTGATAATCCGCTTGGATCTTCACCTTCACACTCCCATGTATTTTTTCCTCACTCAGCTGTCATTTCTTGACCTCAGTTACTCAACAGTCATCACCCCTAAAACCTTAGAGAACTTAGTGACTTCTGTTAAGTATATCTCATTCACAGGCTGCTTCACACAACTGTACTTTTTTGTCTTTTTGGGCACCACTGAATGCTTTCTTCTCTCTTCCATGGCCTATGATCGCTATGTAGCTATTTGCAAGCCTCTGTATTACTCGATTACTATGTCCGCAGAACTCTGCTGTGCCCTCATCACTGGGTGCTATGTGATTGGTTTTATAGATGCCTTGGTCAGTGTGCTCTGCATGGTAAAACTGCATTTCTGTGACTCCAATGTAATCCACCACTTCTTCTGTGACACAACCCCGATTTTGGCTCTGTCCTGCACTGACACATACAACACTGAGGTCATGATATTCATTATTGCTGGTTCCACCCTAATGGTATCCCTTACTGCAATATTTGTGTCTTATGTGTTCATCCTCTCTACCATCCTGAAAATCAATTCCACTTCAGGGAAGCAAAAAGCCTTCTCAACTTGTGCCTCCCATCTCCTGGGAGTCACCATCTTTTATGGTACTATGATTTTTACTTATTTAAAACCAAGAAAGTCCTACTCTTTAGGAAAGGATCAAGTGGCTTCTGTTTTTTATACTATTGTCATCCCTGATGCCAGGATTCATGGACACAAACAGGGGCTGGATTCAATCTCAATGTGCAAAAGAAATAAATATTTTGAAATCTTAATTTTTGAGAGAAATTTAAGTTTTAAGGGTCACATTAGGAAAGTTCCTTAATACTTACATGTGGTCTACAATTATAATGCACTCCACTAAAGATGCCTAACTATAAAGTTTATATGCAATTATTTTTATTTGTAATTAGTATTTTAACTTATACTAAAATTTAAAGAACAGTAAATGATAAATTAATTTTTTTTCAATCATTATTTGTTACCTTCTTTGTTACATAATTTCTCAGATTTGCTAAAGTGAATAGGAGTACAGTAAGAGCATGCAGAGTAAACCTATCTGGGAACAATAAGAGTCAATATTTAATAGCTCTTACTCTGTATGTTAAACTTTCTCTACTCTTTCTCTCAGCTGTGAAATAAATGTGCATATATGTTTTACAATAACTATTGTTATGTAGTATTTTTACAGAGATTAAATGTGCTAATAAAGGAATGCATTTCAAATTGTCCTGCAAAATGGTAGCTTTCATTAGACCACTTTGAAATAGCAATTTGTATCTAAATATACATTTTTGCAATCAAATTACATTTTCCTTTTAAGTCATGTAGTATAATCCATTTCTATTATCAGTTTCTAAAATAGTTTAACTAATTAGACAAATATTAAGTTGTTTATATAAACAAAAACCTTTTTGAAGTAATTCCAGCTTAGTATCAACTCTGATTTCTCTACATACAGAGCAACTGCACAGCATGGGTGGAAGGAATAACACAAATGTGCCTGACTTCATCCTTACGGGCTTGACAGACTCCAGAGAGATCCAGCTGGTCCTCTTTGTGGTATTTTTCCTGGTATACCTCATTACTGTGCTGGGAAATGCAGGGATGATATTGATAATCCGCTTGGATCTTCACCTTCACACTCCCATGTATTTTTTCCTCACTCAGCTGTCATTTCTTGACCTCAGTTACTCAACAGTCATCACCCCTAAAACCTTAGAGAACTTAGTGACTTCTGTTAAATATATCTCATTCACAGGCTGCTTCACACAACTGTACTTTTTTGTCTTTTTGGGCACCACTGAATGCTTTCTTCTCTCTTCCATGGCCTATGATCGCTATGTAGCTATTTGCAAGCCTCTGTATTACTCGATTACTATGTCCGCAGAACTCTGCTGTGCCCTCATCACTGGGTGCTATGTGATTGGTTTTATAGATGCCTTGGTCAGTGTGCTCTGCATGGTAAAACTGCATTTCTGTGACTCCAATGTAATCCACCACTTCTTCTGTGACACAACCCCGATTTTGGCTCTGTCCTGCACTGACACATACAACACTGAGGTCATGATATTCATTATTGCTGGTTCCACCCTAATGGTATCCCTTACTGCAATATTTGTGTCTTATGTGTTCATCCTCTCTACCATCCTGAAAATCAATTCCACTTCAGGGAAGCAAAAAGCCTTCTCAACTTGTGCCTCCCATCTCCTGGGAGTCACCATCTTTTATGGTACTATGATTTTTACTTATTTAAAACCAAGAAAGTCCTACTCTTTAGGAAAGGATCAAGTGGCTTCTGTTTTTTATACTATTGTCATCCCTATGCTGAACCCAATCATTTATAGTCTTAGGAACAAAGAAGTAAAAAATGCTCTCACTAGAGTCATGAAGAAGAGAGAAGTCACCAGGCAATGAAAATAGCATTGATGCTAGCCATTTAAACTCTTCTTTCTTTCCTTCAGGTAATTTTATTGGTCTCTCTTTCTGTCTCTGTAAAAATAACGAATCCTTTCATTTGTTTATTCATTTCTGTTGAGTTGCCCTTTACAAGACATCATCTTAGACATTCCCAAGAATATCTTTTCAGAAATTCATATTGAAAGTGGAAATTATAAAATCTTTGTTAAATCTGTTGTCCAAATGAATGTGTTTCTAAATGCAACTCATGTACAAAATGATTGTGGGGGGACTAGCAGTTGGTGTAATGGCTATATCGTTGTGCTCCCATGTAGTTGACTACAGTTCAAGTCCCGGACCCAGTGGATTAAATTGATGTGGATTGCATGTGCATGCATGCCGAAGATCCTAAGAGAATGTAGGAGAAGGGATTGCGGCATGGCCATCTGTCCTGGGGGGTGATTTTTCACTTTCTGTCTCTCTGTCTTGCTTTGTCTTTCTATCAAGTGCACATGCCCTGTAGCAAAAACCTCTCTCTCTCTCTCTCTTTCTCTCTCTCTCTCTCAGAGAGAGAGAAAACACGATTGTCATGTTTTAAAACTATATTAAGTAAATCCCCATGCATATCACATTTTAGAGAATTTCAGTATAGAAGAGGGCTAGACTTTTGGCACAGTATTAACTGTTTCATATTGCTTATGTTCGTTCATCACTCCACTTTATGTTTATGTTCTTCCTCCTTAGAAACATCCACAAGACTTTAGTCCAGCACCATCATTATATTCACAATTGTTAAGACAGAAAACATAGTCTCTGTTAAATAACACTTTTGCAATATGTAGTGAGTAATGGTTTGGGGTTTGTGAACACAATGTTTATATGTGTTAAATAAAATAGTTTTAGCAATTAATATCATCTTTTAAAATCTATGAAAGTCTAGTGCTGGTAGGCGATGTGGTGGTTAAGGCACTACATGGCCAACCTTACTTGGAGTCCTGGAGTCAGTGCCTAATATCACAGTGGGCACATGCACCTGCATACCCAAAATCCCAAGAGAAGGAGGAAGGGGGAGGCATTGCAGTATGGTCATTCCTCCTGCGAGGGTGTGATTTCTCATTTCCTTCTCTCTGTATCTCTCTGTCTCTCTCCTCTCTGACTAGTGCATGTGTCTTATGCAACTAAATATTTTAAAATAAACTTTTCTTGGTTGTTTCTAAATAGTCTGTATTTTCTTTCTGAATAGTCCCATTGCCAAATATTTGGATCATATTCTGACATAACAGCACATGGCATTTGTCAAAAACTAAGTAATTCCCATTAGTGTTATAATAGTTTTCTAAAGTAAAAATATTGCTTAATAAGGTGATCTTTGAAATGTACTAGCAAGCTTTCTGAAGGGTATCTTATAATCAATCATACACTAAGATTTAAATACGCATGGAGTCTACTAGAGTATTTATTGCTTTAAAGGACTTTTCCATTAGACAAAGTAATTTATATTAAAATGTATATATGTAGCTTCTCTACTTTTTGAATTGCTTTTGTCAGAATATTCCTAATAATATAATTCTTTGGTAAAACATCAACATTCTAAAAAATAAATAAATAAATAAAATTAACATTCTATTGTAATAGCTTGCTAAATTACTTTCCAAAAGATTTGTCTAAAACTAAATTCTTTCATTAATGCATTGATTACGTACATTTAAGTTTACTCACTATAACCTACCAGATAGAAATAATAAATATGTTATGTAATAAAAATCTCATAATGAGAGGAAAAATATAAACCAATTATGTGAAAATTAATGAAAATAGAGTGAGTAATCACACTTTTCTTTCTATGAGTTAACTATATAAGAAACAATTTGAGGACATATGTTTAATGTTCTTTTTATTCAAAAGTATAATTGATTATATGATCATTGTACCTAAATCATGAGAAGAGAGGTAAAATCAAATAAAGCAAATAAAATTCAAGAGTATAGATTTTTAGAAATCAATCAATCAATCAATCAATATATAAATAAATGAAATATTAGAAGCTTAAGATAAAGGTATTGCCTAGCAACATTGTTAAAACTCTGATATCTTTAGAAATTTATTTTAAAATTATGAATTGTCAGGGTAAATTTTCTTAATAGCTTTTGCCTAAAATATAAACAGGAAACAAAAGTTGACCTACCAAGTCTAGCAAGACCTTACATTACAATGATGGTTTCTCAGATAATCACCAAAGCAACTTGGCAAACAAATATTTTTCTGAAGTTTGTTTCATCTCCTGAACATTGTGATGACCTTGTTTCTGAAAATAATTTTAAGCTTTTTAAAAAGCATATTCCAGGACCAGAAGGTGGCATCTGGGTTGGGGCACTGGATCCCACATGTCCAGCTGTGTGGTTTGAGTGCCAGATGTAGCAGCTTTAAAGTCCCTCCAGGTATGTGTGTGTGCATGCTAAAATTCCCAAAAGAAGACTAAAAGAAAAGAGCCCCATAATTTTTTTTAATTGGAGGATTGTCATGAAGTGATTAGTTTTATAGCATTTAAAGTCATGTAAGATTTTTTTAAATAGTGCACTTGAAAATAAATATTTATTTAATTACACTGACTACAGAGAAGCTATATAGAAATGCATTTGGACTACACACATTGAGATTTTTACAGTATGTAATATCCCAGGATCCAGTGAGTTGCTACAGAAGATAAAGATTACTTGAAAGATTTAAGCCAAATATGTACAAGTTGATAAAACTTTGCAGGGAGAAATTTAGATAGCAGGTGGCTGTTTTGTGTATTTTATTTAAGAGCATCATTGCAATTATGAGGTATTTTGCTTGTTGTGAGCAAATGGACTATAACTTACTAATATCAAAAACTGTAAATGAGGGCCAGCAGATGACATACTGGTAAAGGCACTGGATTCTCACATGGCCTACAGCAGTTTTAGTCCTGGACCTGGTGGCTTGAAACTCATGCCAGCCATGTGTGCATGCATGCCCAAAATCCCAAGAGGAAAATGGAGGAGAAGAAATTGCAGTGTGACCATGACCCCCAGGGAGTGATTTCTCACTTTCTGTCTCTCTCTCTCTGTCTCTCTAATGTAAATGATCTTTTTTTTTGGCACACTGCTCCTCTTTTAGACTAATTAAACTAAAATACTCATGTACCTGCCCTAGGCTTCATTACTGTCATTTTAATTTTCACCCCAGCTTTCTTTTTACTGAACATCCTGCGAAATACATTGCTCAAGATAACTAGTGAAGTCTGAGTATAGATACTTTCATATTTTTACTGGACAAATATACTGTGTATATTTTTCATGATATACTTTTTTTTGGGGGGGGGAGATTTTCACTATAGGGCGCGTGGGCTCGCCAGACAGACAGAGAGACATAGAGACAGAACGCGAGAAATCACCCCCCAGGGGGGATGGTCACGCCGCAATTCCTTCTCCTCCACTCTCCTCTCGGGATCCTGGGTACGCACTGACACACGCCTGGCGTGAGTTTCAAGCCACCGGGTCTGGGACACGAACCGTGGTCGACTACGTGGGAGTCCAGCAACATAGCCATTACGCTAACTGCTGGTTCCCCATGATATACATTTTTATAAATGTTTTGAAAACCTGTCAAAGTTATTGGATTCGATGCTGCTGATTCTGTCATTGAGATAATCCTCACGTTTAATCTAGTCATTCATCATTACTGCTGTCTCTGTTCAGGTCCTTATTTCTCTAATTCTAATTATTAATATTATTATTATTATTGTAGAGGGTTTTGCCTTAGGGCATGTTTAATCATCAGAGAGAGAGACAGAGACAGTGAGAGAGGCAATCACCTCCTTGCCCAGGTGGGATGGCCACACTGCAATCCTTTCTAAATTTTCCTCCTGGCTTCTTGTGCAGGCATATGCAAGCCACCAGGTTTAGTACTTGAGCCTCGAGTTGGCCGTGTGAGAGTCCTGTGATGTCCTGAGAGTCCAGTACACCACCTCCTGGTTCCTCTAATCCTAATTATTGAAATAGCCTTCTAATTTCTTCCATTTGCAGACTGCCTAGTTTATAAATCTCCAATTTTACCACAAGGTAGATTTTAGTTGCACATTCTCATGCCTCTCTTGTTAATAAGAATTTCTGGGGCCAGCAGATGATGTAATGGTTACTTCACCAAACTTCTGTGTCATCAACTGTGGTTCAAGTCCCGGATTTGGTGCCTTAAAACTCATGCTGGGTGCATGTGTATGTGTGCCCAGAGTTCCGAGAAGAGGGTGGAGGAGAGGGGATTATGAGGTGATCATCTCCTCTGGGAGATGATATCTCGCTTTCTGTCTCTCTGTCACTCTTTGTCTCTCTGGTTAGCACAAGTACCCTATAGCAAAAATCTCTCTTAAAATAAAAAAAAAAAGAAATTTTAAGATTGCTTATGCTTATTTCTAGATCTTTAAGTATATTCCTATTGCTTCTCATTCCTCAAGACCACTATAGAAATTCCATGTCTTAAGTAATTTCTTTGCTCAACTTGCCATATTGTAGTTTTATTTGCCCTTGCACGTTTGTCATTTTGCTTAAAATACTTTCTCTACAATATCATGATCATTCTCAATGTCCAAGAGCAGAAACTCACACCACTCCAAAGATATTATTAATAATGTCTTTAAGAAGATTGAATCCCTTTCCTTATTGTTCTATTATTGCCTCTTGCATTGCAAAAATATGGACTTCAAATTTGTATTTTCACTTCTCGTTCATCTTTGAGTTTCTTCCTCAAAAAAAACAACTGTGTGGGACCAGCAGTTAGTGTAATGGCTATGTCGCTGGATTCCTACATAGTTGACCGTGGTTCGAGTCCCAGACCCGGTGGCTTAAACTCACACCGGGCGTGTGTGTGTGTGTGTGCCCAAGATCCCGAGAGGAGAATGGAGGAGAAAGGGATTGCGGTGTGGCCATCCCTCCGGGGTGTGATTTCTCACTTTCTATCTCTCTGTCTGTCTCTGTCTGTCTGGTGAGCACACGCGCCCTATAACAAAAAACTCTCAAAAAAAAAAAAAAACCTGTGTATAAAACAACTCAATGGCTTCTATTATTAGAAAAATAACTATCACGTTAATAGGTGTCCAGTACGTACTTGTTTACTAAATTGATTAATTAGTTATGTGTTTTTGTTTTGTTTTGTTTTGTCTTATTTTGTCATAGGATGTTTGTGCTTTCCAGAGATCATCAGAGAAAGACGGTGAGAAGGACAATGAGAAATCATCATCTAGAATGGCAATGATACAATTTCTTCTCTATTCTCTTTCTGAAATTTTGGACACACATGCACACTAGTACCTAGTGTGATTTTCAAGCCGCCAGGTGATGGACTCTAACTGTACAGTTGGTCATGAGGGAGTTCAGCACCTTAACCACCACAACTTCTGCTGAACATGTAATTTTTTGTTTTCTTAACTATTACATTCTAGGGAAACCATTACCCTCAACCTCATTATTGCATAGTCTATTTGTAGCTCTCTTTGACAGAAGTCTACTTTCTTAAGACTTAAGTTTATTTTTTACCTCCTTAATTTCTTGTTTTCTTAGGATGTAAATTCATCAAAAACTGATAGATGTAGGTTTTGCTTGAAAGACTCTCTTCCAGAAACCAAGTGGAGACAATATATTTTTTTGGAGAGTTTTTTTTTTTTTTTTTTTTTTTTTTTTTTTTTTTTTTTTTTTGATGGGGGG
>NW_006159998.1:97870-144417 GCF_000334495.1 Tupaia belangeri chinensis | reverse complement strand
TGGTCACGCCGCAATTCCTTCTCCTCCACTCTCCTCTCGGGATCCTGGGTACGCACTGACACACGCCTGGCGTGAGTTTCAAGCCACCGGGTCTGGGACACGAACCGTGGTCGACTACGTGGGAGTCCAGCAACATAGCCATTACGCTAACTGCTGGTTCCCCATGATATACATTTTTATAAATGTTTTGAAAACCTGTCAAAGTTATTGGATTCGATGCTGCTGATTCTGTCATTGAGATAATCCTCACGTTTAATCTAGTCATTCATCATTACTGCTGTCTCTGTTCAGGTCCTTATTTCTCTAATTCTAATTATTAATATTATTATTATTATTGTAGAGGGTTTTGCCTTAGGGCATGTTTAATCATCAGAGAGAGAGACAGAGACAGTGAGAGAGGCAATCACCTCCTTGCCCAGGTGGGATGGCCACACTGGAATCCTTTCTAAATTTTCCTCCTGGCTTCTTGTGCAGGCATATGCAAGCCACCAGGTTTAGTACTTGAGCCTCGAGTTGGCCGTGTGAGAGTCCTGTGATGTCCTGAGAGTCCAGTACACCACCTCCTGGTTCCTCTAATCCTAATTATTGAAATAGCCTTCTAATTTCTTCCATTTGCAGACTGCCTAGTTTATAAATCTCCAATTTTACCACAAGGTAGATTTTAGTTGCACATTCTCATGCCTCTCTTGTTAATAAGAATTTCTGGGGCCAGCAGATGATGTAATGGTTACTTCACCAAACTTCTGTGTCATCAACTGTGGTTCAAGTCCCGGATTTGGTGCCTTAAAACTCATGCTGGGTGCATGTGTATGTGTGCCCAGAGTTCCGAGAAGAGGGTGGAGGAGAGGGGATTATGAGGTGATCATCTCCTCTGGGAGATGATATCTCGCTTTCTGTCTCTCTGTCACTCTTTGTCTCTCTGGTTAGCACAAGTACCCTATAGCAAAAATCTCTCTTAAAATAAAAAAAAAAAGAAATTTTAAGATTGCTTATGCTTATTTCTAGATCTTTAAGTATATTCCTATTGCTTCTCATTCCTCAAGACCACTATAGAAATTCCATGTCTTAAGTAATTTCTTTGCTCAACTTGCCATATTGTAGTTTTATTTGCCCTTGCACGTTTGTCATTTTGCTTAAAATACTTTCTCTACAATATCATGATCATTCTCAATGTCCAAGAGCAGAAACTCACACCACTCCAAAGATATTATTAATAATGTCTTTAAGAAGATTGAATCCCTTTCCTTATTGTTCTATTATTGCCTCTTGCATTGCAAAAATATGGACTTCAAATTTGTATTTTCACTTCTCGTTCATCTTTGAGTTTCTTCCTCAAAAAAAACAACTGTGTGGGACCAGCAGTTAGTGTAATGGCTATGTCGCTGGGTTCCTACATAGTTGACCGTGGGTCGAGTCCCAGACCCGGTGGCTTAAACTCACACCGGGCGTGTGTGTGTGTGTGTGCCCAAGATCCCGAGAGGAGAATGGAGGAGAAAGGGATTGCGGTGTGGCCATCCCTCCGGGGTGTGATTTCTCACTTTCTATCTCTCTGTCTGTCTCTGTCTGTCTGGTGAGCACACGCGCCCTATAACAAAAAACTCTCAAAAAAAAAAAAAAACCTGTGTATAAAACAACTCAATGGCTTCTATTATTAGAAAAATAACTATCACGTTAATAGGTGTCCAGTACGTACTTGTTTACTAAATTGATTAATTAGTTATGTGTTTTTGTTTTGTTTTGTTTTGTCTTATTTTGTCATAGGATGTTTGTGCTTTCCAGAGATCATCAGAGAAAGACGGTGAGAAGGACAATGAGAAATCATCATCTAGAATGGCAATGATACAATTTCTTCTCTATTCTCTTTCTGAAATTTTGGACACACATGCACACTAGTACCTAGTGTGATTTTCAAGCCGCCAGGTGATGGACTCTAACTGTACAGTTGGTCATGAGGGAGTTCAGCACCTTAACCACCACAACTTCTGCTGAACATGTAATTTTTTGTTTTCTTAACTATTACATTCTAGGGAAACCATTACCCTCAACCTCATTATTGCATAGTCTATTTGTAGCTCTCTTTGACAGAAGTCTACTTTCTTAAGACTTAAGTTTATTTTTTACCTCCTTAATTTCTTGTTTTCTTAGGATGTAAATTCATCAAAAACTGATAGATGTAGGTTTTGCTTGAAAGACTCTCTTCCAGAAACCAAGTGGAGACAATATATTTTTTTGGAGAGTTTTTTTTTTTTTTTTTTTTTTTTTTTTTTTGCTATAGGGTGGTTGCACTCACCAGAAGACAGAGACAGAGAGACAGAAAGCAAGAAATCACCCCCAGGGGGGGTGCCATGCCGCAATCCCTTCTCTTCCATTCTCCTCTTAGGATATTGGGCACGTACGCACACCACCCGGCATGAGTTTAAGCCACCAGGGGGACTTGAACCGTGGTTGGCTACATGGGAGTTCAGCGACATAGTCATTACGCTAACTGCTGGTCCCGAGATAATATTTATTTTGACTTGAGCCAGAGACTGTGTAGAATTGGCTTAATGGTTCAGAAATACTCATTTCTCTCAACTTGTCCCCTTACATCTGTCCCACAAAATCCCAGAAGTTTCTGATGCTCAGAGAGATAGTTTTGGTAACTCTGCCATCCTCTCACCAAGAAAGCTTTCAGATAATAAACATTTCTCCATGAAAACACCACTCATTGTTTTGATTTTGGCTTTAGAGTGTTGAGCAACATTATAATCTTTGGTATTGAAGAGTAAACAAATAAATAAAAATAATTTGGTACTATGAATTTTTTAATCTATCTTTTAAAACTGAAAATAAATTAGCTGCTATTTAGAATAAGTCATTCAATAACATTTAAAGAGATGGTCAGATAAATAGTAAATAAAAATAAGAAAAAAATGATACTATAGATAAAGACACACTATGATGAAATTGATTGTTGGGGAGATTATTCTTGGAAATAAAAATTTGCCAGATCACCCTAGAATGCCTTATATTAATAAGTAATAGAATTTCTTATATTGCCTTATATTCATATGTAATAGAAAATCATAGTATTGATCCCAGAATACTGCTCCTATGAATTTATCTAGGGGAAACAAAGCAATGCAAGTTTGCACTGTTTTTAAAGAAATTAACAAGGAAGGCTGGCCCTATAACTTAGGGATTAAAAGTGCCAGGTCCTACATGACTGTCTACAGTTTGAATTATGGCCCCAGAAGCTTTAAAAACATGCCACGTACTGGGACCAGCAGTTAGCATAACAGCTATATCGTTGGACTCCCATGTAGCAGATCACAGTTCAAGTCTCAGACCCAGTGACTTAAACTCACACGGGGCATGTGTGTGTGTGTGTGTGTGTGTGTGTGTGCCCAAGATCCCAAGAGGAGAATGGAGGATAAGGGATTGCAGCGTGGCCATCCCTTCGGGGGTGATTTCTCACTTTCTGTCTCTCTATCTCTCTCTTTCTTGTGAGTGCACGCACCCTATAGCAAAAACCTCTGAAAAAGAAAAAAAAAATGCCAGGTGCATGTGCATGCATGATTCAAATCTCAATACAATAGAGAAATAGAAAAGGGATTGCAGTACAACTATGCCTCATTGGGAGTTACTTTCTCTCTCTTTCTCTTTCTCTGTCTCTTTCTGTCTTTCTCAGGTGAGCAGATATTTCCCTTTGGCAATTAAAATTTGTTTTTAAATTTTTAAATAATGAACAAAATATAACACAATAAAGGTAATTGCCTAACTTTGGGAGAAATTCTAGTTTAATAAATGTGAATGTACGGATGTAATGGGTTATAAAGCCACTTAGAAACATGAAATAAGTATTGGTCGAATACTTATTATGTTCCCAATATCGTGCTGAATGTTTTAGACATACAAGAGATCTTCAAAAGCTTGTAGTCAGTGCATATTATGAAAAATAACCTATGCATTTTAATATTGTTCATTGAATAAACTTGTCCTATAATTTCATTTTGCATGAGCCTTTTAAAGTCTTTCTATAATATACTAAATATAGTCTTTGCAAACCCATGAGATAGGTCTTAGTCTTGACACTTTCCATAGAGATGATAACTGAAGCTCAGAGAAGCTGAGCTTATGGTCTCAAAGCTAAAACATGATATTTCTGGACATGAATTCAGAACTGTGGCTCCTAAATGAAAGCATCTTCCACTATAGCATGAAGTATTCATTTAAAAAGTTGTAATTATAAAATTTTTGAAATTAAAATTTATTAAAAATATGCATATTGAGACAACAGATAGCATAATGGTTAAATTACTGGACTCCCATGTAGTCAACCACAGTTCAAGTGCCGGACCTGGCAGCTTGAAACTCATACTGGACATGTGTGTGTGCATACCCTAAGTCTCAAGAGGAGAGTATAGGAGAAGGGATCACAGCATGGCCAGCTACCCCAGGGGAATGACTTCTCATTTCCTATCTCTCTGTCCCTCTGGCACACACACACACACACACACTATTGAAAAAAAATAGTCACTTAAAATAAAAACTGCATAATATATTCCTTAGGAAAAAAATATGAGTGTACACATGAAAATAGAATAAGGTTGGGGCCAGTAGATAGTGTGGTAGTTAAGGGCACTGGACTCTCATAAGGTCAACGGTGGTTCAAATCCCAGACCTGGTGACTTGCTTTCTCACTTTCTCTCTCTCTCTCTCTGTCTCTCTCTCTTTCTCTCACTCTCTCACTCTGTCCCTCTCTGGTCAAATTAAAATAAATACATAAATAAAATAGATAAAGTTTAATAAAATAATTCTATATAAAAAAAGAAAATAGCATAAGGTTGTTCAGATACTTTTTCCAAAGTACAAACATCCAATGAAAGATAATAAAAATTCTAAGAGAAGTGTTGATTATAGACCACAATCCAGAAAAATACAAGATGAACCTAGAGCAACTATGATGCTAGAAAATAATAAAATATTTAAAAATCACTGAATGCCCGTGTTAAAAATAAGCATTTCTGTGATCGTTAGCATGGGTGGTAGTGTAACTTTCACATATATTAGCAGTATGAAATAAGAGTAGAAAAAATCTCTTCTCTTTGAAAGGAGTAGTATGTAAGAAGCCCAGACAAAAGCAGTGATTATCTGGATATTTTTATGATCCAATACATTCATAATGTTTTAGAAAAAAATAATATTTATATCTGCTCATAAAACCAAAATAAACATTATTTTGTGACATAGGTATATATTAGAATACAGTCCTGTTATTTGACACAAAGAGGATACCCTGAAGATTTTTTTGAGAGTTTTTTATTTTTTTTATAGAGAGCATGCACTTACCAGAAAGACAGAGACAGAGAGACAGAAAGCAAGAAATCACCCCCCTCCCCCCGGGGAGGGGATGGCCATCCTACAATCTCTTCTCCTTCATTCTCCTCTCAGGATTTTGGGCACGTATGCACAAGCACCTGGCATGTGTTTAAGCCACTGAGTCTGGGACTTGAACTGTGGTCAACGACTACATGGGATTCCAGTGACATAGCCATTACACCAACTGTTGGTCCTGAAGATATAATGTTAAGTGCATTTAGCCAGGCTGTGACCCAATACTATTCAGTCCCCACTTAATATATACAGAACATCTGCAGTCTGAGGGAAAAACTGAAGTACTCAATGGCATAGAAGTAGAGAGAGTAATAAGAGTAATGGTAGATACCAGACTCTCTAACAGGCAGGAAGGTGGGAGGTTTAGGAGAAAATAAGCAATAGACACAATAATGCAGGTAAACCAATTGGAATATGTTTTAGAACCATGCATCACAGCAAAATAAACATGTCACTGACCATTCAACTTATACTTCCTAAAAAACAAACAACAAACAAAACATAGTAGAACTATGATTGAATGCATGCCACAGTACCTGATGCTCAATATGAAGACAACAGATATGTCAATAACTTTCATTTAACTATTACACACTGTATGTGTCCTTTGAAAAATCATATTGTACCCCATAGAAATGTATAATGATTCCTTGTAAACCAAGGATCACAATTTCAAATTTCAAAACCTGATTTTTAAAACTTTAACTCGAGACCAGCAGTTGGCATAATGGCTATGTCACTGGACTCCCATGTAGTCTACTGCAGTTCGCGTCGCAGGCCCGGTGGCTTAAAACTCACACCGGGCGCATGTGCGTGCATGCCCAAGATCCAGAGAGGAGAATGGAGGAGAAGGGATTGCAGCGTGGCCATCCCCCCGGGGAGTGATTTCTTGCTTTCTGTCTAACTGTCTCTCTCTGCCTGGCGAGCACACGCATCCTAATGACAAAACCTCTGCAAAAAAAAAAAAAAAAAAAAAAAAAAAAAACCTTCTTAAACAGTATTTTTAATAGATCTCTGGCTACTTAAAGTGAAGTGCATTAAAGTAAGGAATATATATTTTCAAAAGTTTCCATTGGAGATGCATCCCAGGCAAATTTAAATATAACTTTGAGAAAGTTAAAATATAAATTGAAAAGGATCAAAGATGCTAATTGACTAGTCATCTTATGAGATGAATTTAAGAGATTCAGGAAGAGATGTTGGTGTAAGAAAACTTTTTAAGACACCAGATTTCAGACAAAATCTTTTTGTGGAACTAGTTTAAAAATACACTAAGAACAAAACTAATCCCAACTAACTACAACTCTTGGTTTGCAATTAATGACTTTAACTACCAAAAATGTACATTAAAGAAACAATTATCTTAGTTATTTTGGCTCCTCATTTCATCCTATCAATTGGAAGATTTTATAAATACGCAGTATCTCCAATACTATCATGAAAAGAACCATTATTTTTCATTAACATCATAACACCCATTACATTAAAAACAGGGCCCTGTGCTAAATAAGCCATCATACTGATAATTTAGCGATTCAGAATTGTAGATGAGGCAAATACAGTAAGTTAAGTGGATGAGGGCTAGAAGAG
This sequence comes from Tupaia belangeri chinensis, assembly GCF_000334495.1. Taxonomy (NCBI): domain Eukaryota; kingdom Metazoa; phylum Chordata; class Mammalia; order Scandentia; family Tupaiidae; genus Tupaia; species Tupaia belangeri. Next base: position 137,451 of record NW_006159998.1, on the reverse strand, counting down.
TATGGGGACTCCTTTGGATGACTGAATCCTAGGTTAATTTATATTATTTAAAATGTATGTTGAAAGATACTGAATATTATTTTGATGAATCTTTTTTAAAAGAAAATGTGTTAGGGCCAGCAGGTAGAATAGCTTTTAAGGCAAGGGTTTTCCACATAGCCTACCTTGGTTAGTTCCCAGCCCCAGTGGTTTGAAAATCATCCTGGGTGCATTTGCCTGCGTGCCCAAAATCCCAAAAGGAGAATGAAGGAGAAAGGATTGCCACATAACTATGCACCTGGGCTGGTGTAGCAGGGGAGAGTGATTTCTTACTTTACATCTCACTGTGTCTTTCTATCTCTCTGGCAAGCACACATGCCCTATGCCAAAAATCTTAAAAAAGAGAGAGAGAAAAAAATGTTTTATTAAAATAATATTCTCCAAGAAGATTGTAAACTCCAAGAGAAATGTTTGCTTATTCACATTTGTGCTCTTCATAGCATCCAACAAATATATCAGTAAGATATCAATATGGAGAAGACAACATGGCTCCTGAGTACTAGTGATTTCAGGGAATAAAGAAATGAAGATTTTCTACTGATAATTCAGCCTCCAGCCCACAAATCCAGTGGCGAGGCAAGGGGGAAGGCCTCAGAAAACACCTTCGTGGCTCCTGAGAACTAGTGATTTCAGAGAATAAAGAAAAGATTTTCAAATGATAATTCAGCCTCGAGCCCACAAATCCAGTGGTAGGAGTTCCCTCAAACCTTCTCTCTGCCCCTGCCTCTGCCCCTGCCTCTGCCTCTCTCTACCTCTGTCTCTGTCTTTTCATTTTTTTTTTGTAATTTTTCCTTTTTAAAATTTTTTAAAGTAAAGCATTTTCTGGGCTTTCAACCCCTTGTCTCCCTTTATCTTGTTAATAATCTCCTCTCCTCCCAACCTAGGAGAGGCAAGGGAGCAGGCCTCAAAAAATACCTTCATGGCTCCTGAGAACTAGTGATTATGTGCGGCATGCTTGTGCGCCATGCAGTTCTCTAATTTTTGCTTTTAAAAAAAAATTAAAATGATTTTCTTTTTAGTTTTTTTCTTCTTCTTTTTTGCACCACTGTTCCTCCACTTGGAACACTTTTCTCCCAGGTACCTGCATAACTCACTCTTCCCTCCTTCAAGTATTTGCTCAGTTGACAGCGTTTCATAGAGGTCTACCCTTATCATGCTGTTTTTCACTGCTTTCTCATGCCAACAAGAAACCCATCTCATGGATAAAGATATACACACATTAAAAGTAAAGGGCTGGTAAAAGGTGTTCCATGCAAATGAAAATTAAAAAAAAAAAAAAAGAGTGGGAGTCACTATACTGATTTTGGACAAAATAGGCTTTGAGACAAAAACCCTGAGAAGAGACAAAGAAGGGCATTATCTAGTAGTAAAAGAGCTAATTCATCCCAAAGATACAATGCTTATACATAGCTATGCACCCGTCTCAGGAGCACCCCAATTTGTAAAGGAAAGACTTCAAGATCTAAAAGGAGAGATAGATTGAAACATCTAAGTGATTATCAGCCTCTTATCTGAGGCATAGTTTACAAAACTTTTCTCCCATTCAGAGGATTGTCAATTCACACTAATTAATGTGTAATTTACTATGTCTCTTGATCTGTTTAAGGAGGTAATGGGGTGTTGAGATCTCTAGCAATTAGGATTTTACGATCTCTCTCCTTTTAGATCTAGCAGTCTTCTCATTACATATGGGAGTGCTCCTGAATTGTGTGCTGAAATATTTATAAATATTGTATTATCTTCTAGGTGAATTACCTTTTTACTACTAGATAATGCCCTTATTTTTCTCTTACAGTTTCTGTCTTTTTATTAATTTAAATTTATTTATTTACATTCATTCACTCTACATCATTAGAGCATACAAAATGAGATTTCCCATCCTGAATACACTGCATACTGGCTCAACCAAGCACATCAACATAGCTGTTATCATCAACGAATAATTTTCCATTTCTTGTTTCTGTATATTTTGCTTTTTTTCCCCATCCTTGATTCCCTATCTCTTACTTTCTGCCATCTCCCACCCTCCTCCCACACTGTCTCTGGTATCTATGGTTGCTTTCTATGCCTTCCACCCCCCCACATTTTATTGATTCACTAAAGATCTTAATTATTCTAAATATTTTGAATAGCAAGCACAGCTGATATATATATATATATACCCATGAACACAAGTTCAATTTTAGGCATAAACCTCAGTGAGTAGAATGAACATACTATAAAGTAGCACCTCGCTGGGGCTATATATCTTACTGCAGTAATCAAATAAGTTTTTTTCATGCATTTCCTTCATTTCAAGAAAAATAGTTTTAGGGGTTTTTTTTCATGAACCTTTTTATTTTTAACTTAATTTAGAGTTTCTATCTTAAAGCCTATTTTGTCTGAAATCAGTATAACCACTCGCCCCTTTTTGGTTTCCATTTGCCTGGAATACCTTTTCCAGCCCTTCACTTTTAATCTATCTGTCTTTATTCATGAGATGGATTTCTTGTAAGCAGCAAATGGAGGGTTTCTGATTCTTCATCCATTTACCTATTCTGTGTCTCTTGACAGGAGGATTTACTTCATTGATACTCAATGTTATTATCGATATTTTCACATTGAACGTGAACAAAATTTGGTGGATCCTGTTGCACTGGTTAAGGGAGCTGAATCTTACATGGGCAATTGTGATTTAAATCCCAGCCTTGGTGGCTTGAAAAATACCAATGCATGTGTGCATTACCAAACTCTCAACAGGAAGAGCTGGAAGAAACAGAATGACAGTGTGAGCATGCCCCACTGGGGAGTGCTGTTTATGTGTCTTTCTCTTTCTCACTTTTTCTTTCTCTGATGAACACTTCAGAGTGCACTCAGACAATTAAAAAGAATAAGTGCAGGTCCAAGCACCTGCGATGTAGTGGTTGAGACACCAGGATCCCACATACCCTACAATGAGAGTCAAGTCCTAGACCTGGAGGCTTGAAAAACAACCTGGGCATGTGTATGTGCATGCCCTTTAGCTTAAAATGCAGGAGAAATTGAGAAGAAGGGATTGTTGTGTGACAATCTCCCGTAGGTTGGGACGTCATGCTTTCTTACATCCCTTCTTCTGTTCTTTTACTTAGATGAGCACATATGTTCTCCAGAATTTTTTATTGTGTTTCTTTTTAACCCAAATCACTAATTCTAATGTCTTTCTATGGATCCTAAACCCCATTAATTTTTTTTTTTATATTGGCCAATGTCTTCCAAGTTCCCAGTAATTTGCAACTAACCCATGGTTATATTTGGCTTATTGAAAGTTGATCTTTAACTGTTCATGTAAAGAGTGATGGAAGGGTGATGTTTGGATCTTGAGAATGTGGGTCCATTTAGTAAATGCCAATATGCTCAAAATTTGCCAAGAGAACAAATAAGATAATAATTATCCAGTAAAAGAGACATTTAAGTTATCATCGATTAACTTGGCAGAGGACGCTTCAAAGGAGTTTAAAAAAATAGTTGTACACCAGGAGCAGGGGAGAGAATGGAAGATCAGAGATAATTTCAGTAATGAGTGTTGTTCCATTGCCTTGAAAATGCCTGGACTAGAACAGATACTTATTAAAGACTTATGTAATAAATGACTATGCTGGAACTCTGAAATAAAATAAAATAAAATGCAAAGTATAATAAAATGTAATGAATTAAGGATTAAAATTATATAACATTTCAATGAAAAATATTTAAAATCTCTAGTAGGACTTTGATTTCCGCTATGATGTGGTATTAAATGATACCAGAATTGATCAGCCCTCATAAGCAACCCTAAGCCTGAAAAAAATTGGTTTCCGTATTGGAAAAACACAGAGCAAGATAACAGCTCGTGGAGATCTTGCAATTATTGTGTTGACTGAGGTGGCCTTGACATAGTACAATTTAGTCCTTTGTTTGACTAAAACACAAAGTTTATCGAATGAAAAATAACTTGGTACTGGCTATTTAATCTACAAATCAGCCTCTCTCTGCATGACTAAATATTTGCCCCTTTCAAAAGGTCATCAAAAATATAATATGTGCAGAGATGGCTTTTTAGTTACACTAACACATTATCTCTAGAAATTTGGGCTTATGAGCACAAGTTCTAGCAAAATTTACTTTTTAAATTGACATTAGCATTAACATTGACTTAAATTAATTGATTTCTATTAATGTAATAGAAGATTCACAAAAATATTCTACTGCCTTTCTCTTCATCTACCTATTTACAGTTCCCTTTGTTCCTCAGCTTTCACACATACTTTTTCTGTTCATATTTTAATTTCTTTTCCTTTATATTTAAAAAAATATTTAGACATTGTATATGCAAGAAGTGAACTTCTGGGCACTAAATAAATGACAAAATGTTTATTATCTTAAAGATGATTTTGTCATTTTGCTCTCATTCTTCTTTTATAAAATAAAAAATGAGGGGCCAGACAGTGGCATGGTGTTAAAACATGACTCTCTTCAAGGCAGATCATATCTGGAAATTCAAGGTTTGCATCCAAAGAGTTCCCGGAGTGTGTCTGAAATGCATGAGCCAATGATCCTGAACTAGCCAGGACTGCGGCACTGAGACTCTGTTGGAGCGTCAGTGTCTGACTGCCTCTTTCTGTCTCAAAAGCTGAGAAAATAAAAATATATATAAACTTTAAACAAAAGGTACACTAGAAGAGTAAAACCTATGGCACAAATACTACATAGAGATGAATTAGGCACCACTCCAAACCTGAGGGCAGAGCCTACACCACTCCTTGCGATTCCTCAAATTTCTATTATCAGCTGACAAATAACAAGTTCACTTAGTTATGGAGCAGTAACTATCACCTAAAATATAAAATTGTGTTAATATAATAAAGGTCAAGTCAGCAGTGGAGTGTAGGTTAAAGTGCTGGATCACACATGACAGATTGCATGGTTTGAGTCCAGGACCAATGAAAAATCAAGTGTGTCCATGCATGCTCAAAATACTGAAAGGAGGCTAGAGAAGAGATTGCAATGTGGCCGTTACCCCGGGAGGTGATTTCTCACTTTTCCTCTCACTGTCTCTTTATCTCTCTGTATCTCTGGCAAATACACGCTCCATACAACAGCATATAATAATTATATATCTATATATATATATTTATATATATATGTATTAAATATAGGTAATGAAATATTACACAATTTTTGTCATAAAATGTGGATAAAATACTAACTATACAGTTTAAGAGTAATTACGCAATTTTTAAAAACTTTTGTCATGGAGTGTGTGCACTTGCCAGAGAGAGACAGTAAGACGGAAAGTGAGAAATCAAACCCCAGGAGGCATGGTAATGCATAGTCCCTTCTCCTCCATTCTCCTGAGATTTGGGGCCCTCACATAGGCCTAGCATGATTTTCAAGCCACTGGGTCCATAACTTGAACCTATGTTGACCATGTGAGAATTCAGCACCTTAACCACTACTCCACCTACTGGGTCCCAGTGCAGTTAGGTTGTGGAGGGTGACAATGTTAATCAGCGTAATAATAACCCACAATTTTTATACTAACTTTTAAATAATGAAGCACATACACAAGAAATATTGTGTGCCAGAAAAGAAAAAGAAATACAGTGGAGAAACACAATCATAATCTGCTCTCCATAACTACATGTTCTGCATTGCATGAATCCACCAACTATGAATCAAAAGGTTTATTTATTTATTTATTTTTAATAGTTTTGCTATAAGGCACATGTGCTTGTCGGACAGAGATGCTCAGACAGAGAGAAAGAGAGAGAGGGAAAGTAAGAAATCACCTCCCAGGGGTATAGCCACACAAAATTCCTTCTCTTCTACTCTCCTCTCAAGATTTTAGGATCACATGCACACAGTGTGATTTTCAAGACATGGCATCTGACCACATAGCAGGCCATGTAGGATCCAGCTGTCTTAACCTCTTAGCCACCTGCCAGCCTAAGACAAAACTGTGTTTACTTTTTAAAAATTGTCCCCCCACTGGGCTCGTGCACTAGCAAAAGATAAGAGACAGAGGCACTGAGAGAAAATGTGAGAAATTACCCACAGGGACCAGCAGTTAGCGTAATGGCTATGTCGCTGGACTCCCACATAGTAGACAGTGGTTCGCGTCCCTGTGACTTAAACTCACGCTGGGCGCATGTGCGTGTGTGCCCAAGATCCCAAGAGGAGAATGGAGAAGGGATTGTGGCGTGGCCATTCCCCCTGGGGGGTGATTTCTCGCTTTCTGTCTCTCTGACTCTCTCTTTCTTTCTGGCGAGCGCACGCACCCTATAGGAAAAATCCTCTACAAAAAAAAGAAAGAAAGAAAGAAATTACCCACAGACTGGGTGGCCATCATGCGATCGACTCTCCTCTCCCTTGGTATTTTACGCATGTACACTCATGCTCTCAGTATGATTTTTGAGTCATTGGATCCAGGACTCAAACCATAGCAGCCATGTGGGAGTCCAGCACTATAAATTCTATGCCACCTTCTGACCCCTTCAAAAGTATTTTTAAAAAGTGACAGAAAGCAGGACCAGCAGATGGAGTAATAATTACGTCACAGGATTCCAATGTGATTGATAGCAGTTTGAGTCCAGGACATGGTGGCTTAAAATTCATTCCATGTGCATGTGCATGTGCATGAGTATGTGTTCCCAAAATCCTGAGAGGAGAATGGAAGTGAAGGGATTGCAGTGGGCCATGCACCCAGGAGGTGATTTCTTGCTCGCTCTCTCTCTCTGGAGAGTGCACTTGCCCTATAACAAAATCTCTTTAAAAAAAGAGTTACAGAATATAGGGGTAGCAGATGTTATAGCAGAACTTCCACATGGCTGACCATGAGTCCTGGACATGGTGGCTTGAAACTCATATGATGCTTGTGTGTGTGCATGCCCAAGATCCCAGGAAAAGAATAGAGGAGAGGGGATTGTGGCATGGTCATCCTCTGGTGGGAATGATTTTTCACTTTCCTTCATGGTGTGTCTGTCTCTCTCTCACATGCTCTAAGGCAAAAACTTCTTAAAAAAAGCTTCAGAGAGTTTCAGAAAGCAAAATTAAATTTGCTGGATACTGATTACCAAATGAAATAATGCATAAGCATTGTACTAGGTATTATAAGTAACTTACGGGTGAACCTGTTTGGGGCTTGGGGGCACTTTGAGATTTTCTGCACACAGTCACCCACTGCTCTGGTTGCCTGGACTTTTCCTGCCCACCACCCACCAACATACTTAGGTAGGCAGGTCTCCTTTGTTGAGCCAGTGTTCAGGGCTTGGAATCAAACTTGAAATCAACTACAGAAAAACCCTTGAAAATTCACAAATACATGGAAACTAAACAACTTACTCCTGAATGACTTTACAATGATAGAGAAAATTAAGATTGAAATTTAAAAAAAATCATAGAAACCAGAAAATGAACAAACGACTGTTTATAATCTATGGGACACAGCAAAAGCAGTCATAAGAGGGAAATTCACAGAAATTAGTGCCCACAATAAAAAGCAGGAAGGTGACAAATAACCTAATGACATAACTCAGGTAACTGGAAAGACAACAACAAAAATCACCAAAAAATTTCCAGGAAAAAAGAAATAATAAAAAATAGAGCAGAAATAAATGAAATAAAGAATAAAAAGCAATATAGACAATAAATGAAACCCAAAAGTGGTTCTTGGAGAAGATAAACAAAATTAACACATGATTAGCTAAATTAATCAAAAAGAACAGAGAAAGGAACCAGATAAATCAAATCAGCAAGGAAACAGGCATTATTACAATGTCTATAACAGAAATACAAAATGTCAAATATTATGAGCGACTATATGTCAACAATAAAAAAACCTTAAAACAACAAGGAAGAGGCCAGATCCCAATGGCTTTACTTCTGAATTCTACAGAACTTTTTTTTTTTTTTTGGAGAGGTTTTTGCTGTAGGGCGTGTGCGCTCGCCAGACAGACAGAGAGAGACATAGAGACCGAAAGCAAGAAATCACCCCCCGGGGGGATGGTCACGCCGCAATCCCTTCTTCTCCATTCTCCTCTCAGGATCTTGGGCACACACGCACACGCGCCTGGCGTGAGTTTTAAGCCACTGTGTCCGGGACGCGAACCACGGTCGACTACGTGGGAGTCCAGCGACATAGCCATTACGCTAACTGCTGGTTCCCATGAATTCTACAGAACTTTTAAAGAAGAACCAACCCCAATTCTCCTTAAACTATTTCTAAATATTTAATTCTAAGGAAACTTCCCAAATTCATTCTATGAAGTCTCCATCATCTTAATTCCAAAACCAGATAAGGACATGACAAAAAAAGAAAACTTTGGGCCCACATCCCTGATGAATAGAGATGCAAAAATTCTCAACAAGATACTAGCAAATCATATTCAACAACATTTTTAAAAGATTATACATCAAGGTTAAGCAGGTTTAATTCTACAGATGCAAAGGTGGTTCAACATATGCAAAACAACAAATGTAATACATTACATTAACAAAAGGAAAGATAAATACCAAATGATCATATCAATTGATGCAGAAAGGGACCAGCAGTTAGCGTAATGGGTATGTCACTGGACTCCCACGTAGTCGACCACGGTTCAAGTCCCGGACCCGTGGCTTAAAACTCATGCCGGGCACATGTGCGTGCATGCCCAAGATCTCGAGAGGAGAATGGAGAAGGGATTGCGGCATGGTCATCCCCCCTGGAGGGTGATTTCTCGCTTTGTGTCTCTCTGTCTCTCTCTGTCTGGCGAGCGCACACGCCCCTATCACAGAAGTCTCTCAAAAAAAAAAAATTGATGCAGAAAAAGCGTTAGATAAAATAAGAAATCCCTTCATGATTAAGACTCAGCAAAATTGGCATAGAAAGGACAATGCCCAACACAATAAAAGCCATCTATGAAAAACCCATAGTTAACATTATACTGAATGGGGAAGAGATGAAAGCTTTTCCACTACAAAGTGGAACAAGAGGAGATTGCCCACTTTCTTCATTCCTTTTTAACACAGAACTGGAAATTTTAGCCACTGCAATTAGACAAGAGAGTCAAATAAAAGGCATCCAAATATGAAAAAAGTGATATCATCTCTATCTGCAGAAGATATTATGCTATTCATAGAAAATCCAAAAGAATCCACACACACACACAAAAAAAAAACTCCTGGAAATGATAAATGAATATAATCAAGTGGCAATATACATAATCAACGTACAAAAATCGATTGCATTTTTATACATCAATAGTGGACAAATTGAGACACAATGAAGAAAGTAAAACCATTATAATAGCCACAAAATCAATAAGATATCTAGGAATAAACCTTACTGAATGAAGATGCCAAAGATCTCTACAAGGAAAACTATGAAACACTAGAAAAAGAAGTTAAAAATGAAGTGGAAAAACATTTCACATTCCTAGATGGGAAGAATTAGTTAAACTTAATAAAACCTAACTAATAATGGATTGAGTATTTAAACATAAAACTACAAACTATTAAAAAAAAACTGGTGGAAAAACACAAGAAAAACTCTTGAGGACCTTGGAGTAAGCAAAAGTTTTTACAGAAGACCTTCAAAGCATAGGCAATAGTCCCAAAAATAGACAAATGGGACTAAGAAGCTTCTGCACCACAAAAGAAACAATAATGAGAATGAGAAGAATATATTTACAAACTATACCTCAGATAAGGGCCTGTAATAGGAATGTACAGGGGAGCTCAAGAAGCTTATGCACAAAACTATAATAAAGCCAATTAAAAATGGGAAAATGAACTGAACAGACAATTCTACAAAGAAGACATACAAACATCCCCAAAACACATGAAAACATCCTCTACATCTCTTATCAGAAGGGAGATGCAAATCAACACCACAATGAGATACCACTTAACCCCAGTCAGAATGGACAAAATTAAAAAAATAAATAATGATAGGTGCTGGTGAGGCTGTGGTGATAAGGAAACTCTCTGACATTGTTGACGGGAATACAAATGAGTGCAACCCCTTTGAAGACAACATGGAAATTCATTAGAAATCGATGAGTAAAACTACCCTACTTTTATTTACAATCTCTAGGACATATGGTCAACCCAAATAGACATAAACAGATGATTGGATTGAAAAAATGTGGGATGTGTAGTCTATGAAATACAATTGAGCCATATAAAAACACTGAGACCCTGATATTTGATACAAAGTGGACAAATATAAAAATCTTAATGCTAAGCGAATAAAGCTAGAATATGAAAGATAGAATTTGTTTTTTTTTTTTTTCCCACTCAATATATACTGAGTGCTCTCTGTATCAGTAACTGAAAGTTTGGCAGGTATCGAAGCAGGGAGGTCAATGGTAGATACTAGAGAAAGTAAGGGCAGAAGTAATATGGGGGTGGGTAATCAAGGGAGAGAAGGCACAGGGGAAGAAGAAAAGTATGTTTAATTGACAAAAAATGAAAAGCTATGTGCTGATGATAATGTATATAGTAATGACTTATCTTGACTGATATTCATGGCATTTGTGCTGATAAACACAATGTTGTATACTGTAAAGATAAATGTGATTAAATGTACATTAAAATAAAATAAAAAGAGAGAAAAGAGAAAATCAAGACTCGGAATACAAAGAAGTAATTTAAAGATGTTTGACAATATAAAGGAGCATGTATATAGTTTATATGCACATGCAAAGTCATTTTATATAAAAAACTGAACCATGCACAGATTTTGGTATCTGAGACTAAATCCTGGAACCCATCCCCTCTGAAAAAAAACAATAGGAATAACTGTATCTTTTAAAAATATACTAACAATAGTTGGTGCCAGAAGTTGGCATAGTGGTTAAGGTGCTGGACTCACACATGACCAATTGTAGTTTGAGTTCTGGACTTGCAGTCATGAAAATAATGTTGAGTACATGTGCAAGTATGCCCAAAATTCCAGGAGGAGAATGTAGGAGAAGGAATTGGTACATGGCCATTCCTTTTATGATCTTTCCTTTTCCCTTTCTCTGTCTCTCTCTTTTCTCATTGGTGACTACATGTGCCCTGTAGCAAAAACCTTAAAAAAATTAACAATAGCAAATTACGTAATTAGGTTAAAAAATGTTAGTAGCTTTGAACTGTTTCATTTCTTTTTAAAAATTTTGCTCAGTTCTTTTTTTTTGTGATAAACATGGTTTACTCCTATGATAGTTTCATAATTTTAAATAGAAACATATTCCACTGCGATTAATGTTTTTATTTCATCTTTAGTAGTGTCAGTCATAGTCAATACAATATTTCCCTGGAAATATCTTCTCTACCATCCCAGTCAAAATTTGGAGCATTGCTACAGAACAATCCATGATGCTTCATATTACTTATCTTCTAAGGGAAAAGACAAAAATTTTGCTCAAAACTGAACTTGGGTTTGTTTAGTCCCTGAACTTTTTTCTTTGGAAGCATGCCAAGCAAACTTCCATTGAAATTGTTCCCTGAGGATCACCAATGTTGTGTTATTAGTAATTCCTAGCATATGACATGCTCAACATCTATCAAGAAAAGGCAAAGCATACGTCACTTCACTTTTAATCGCAATGGATCTCTTGCATTCTTTAGAGATATAAGTTTCTGGTAAAATTTCCATTTAAATTAGATCTGAACCCAATTTCTAGGTTAATTATTTCTATTCAGAATGACACAAAATGAATGCACAAAATTTAGAAGTAACTTATATAACAGAAAACAAATATATTACAGAAGTTTTCAATTCCTTAAATTGTTTTCATATTTTATTTCTGAGGTAAATCTGAGACCAAAACCTTTCTAGGAAGATAATATTTAGAAGTGTTCTTTCCATAAACTTTGGCTCACAGTAAGTATTATTTTCAAAATTGGAGGATTTTTAATAAGATTGAATAAAATAAGGACTTTATCAGGAGAATACACATACACATTATTTATTTAGCCTTTACCTTAAGTGAGTAATAGAAACAAACATGGACTGGATAAAATCAGAATGTGCAACAGAAATAAATATTTTGAAATTTTAAGTTTTGAAAGAAATTTAAGTTTTAATGGTCAAGTAGGGAAACCCTTTAATACTTACATGTTGTATACAATTTTAATGAACTCCAGTAAAGTTTCCTAACTTTAAAGTTTATTTGTAATTAATATTTTAAATAATATTAAAATTTAAAGAACAGTAAATGATATGTTAAAGATATTGTTTTCAATCTTCATTTCTTACCTTGCTTGTTACATACGTAATTTCTCAGATTTGCTACAGTTAATTGTAAGGAGTGTCGTAGAAGTGTAAGCATGCTCTGCAAAGTAAAGCTATCTCGATAGAATCACGGAGTCAATATTTTATAGCTCTTACTCTGTAAGTTACTTAAACTTTCTTTAACCTTTCAGCTAAAAAAATAAGTGTGCATATACATGCTACAATAACTACTATGATATAATATTTTCGTATGGATTAAATGTGCTAGTAAAGGAACGCATTTCAAACAGTGTCATGCCATATGTTAGTTTTTATTATTCAATTGAAAACTAATTTGTACCTGAATTTATATTTGACAATAAATTGGGTTTTCTTTTTAAGCCAGATAGTATAATCCATATCAATTTCTAAAATAATTAAACTAATTAGACAAATAGAACAATGTCCATATAAAGAAAAACCTTTTTGAAGTAATTCCAGCTTAGTATCAACTCTGATTTCTCTACATACAGAGCAACTGCACAGCATGGGTGGAAGGAATAACACAAATGTGCCTGACTTCATCCTTACGGGCTTGACAGACTCCAGAGAGATCCAGCTGGTCCTCTTTATGGTATTTTTCCTGATATACCTCATTACTGTGCTGGGAAATGCAGGGATGATATTGATAATCCGCTTGGATCTTCACCTTCACACTCCCATGTATTTTTTCCTCACTCAGCTGTCATTTCTTGACCTCAGTTACTCAACAGTCATCACCCCTAAAACCTTAGAGAACTTAGTGACTTCTGTTAAGTATATCTCATTCACAGGCTGCTTCACACAACTGTACTTTTTTGTCTTTTTGGGTGCCACTGAATGTTTTCTTCTCTCTTCCATGGCCTATGATCGCTATGTAGCTATTTGCAAGCCTCTGTATTACCCGATTATTATGTCCACAAAACTCTGCTGTGTTCTTATTGCTGGGTCATATGGGATTGGTTTTATGGACTCTTTGGTCAGTGTGCTTTGCATGGTCAAATTGCATTTCTGTGACTCCAATGTAATCCACCACTTCTTCTGTGACACAACTCCAATTTTGGCTCTGTCCTGCACTGACACATACATCACTGAATTCATGATATTCATTGCTGCTGGTTCCACCCTAATATTATCTCTTATTACAATATCTGTATCTTATGTGTCCATCCTCTCTACAATCCTGAAAATCAATTCCACTTCAGGGAAGCAAAAAGCCTTTTCAACTTGTGCCTCCCATCTCCTGGGAGTCACCATCTTTTATGGTACTATGATTTTTACTTATTTAAAACCAAGAAAATCCTACTCCTTAGGAAAGGATCAAGTGGCTTCTGTTTTTTATACTATTGTGATCCCTATGCTGAACCCAATCATTTATAGTCTTAGGAATAAAGAAGTAAAAAATGCTCTCATTAGAATCATGAAGAAAAGAGAAGGCACCAGGCAATGAAAATAACATTGATGCTAGCCATTTAAACTCTTCTTTCTTTCCTTTGGGTGATTTTATTGGTCTCTCTTTCTCTTTCTCTCTCTCAACAAGGGATTTTTACATTTTTTTAAAGTTCTGTTGAGTTTATTAGACCAAAAACCATTTTAGACATTACAAAGAATATCTTCTTAGAAATTCACTTTGAAAGTGGGAAATATAAAACCTGTTTTAAATTTATAGACCAAATGTATGTGTTTATAAGGGCAACTCATAAACAAGATAAGAAAATATGGTTGTCATTTTTGAAATCTATATTATACAAATCTCCTATACTTCAGTTTTAGAGTATTTTATTGTAGAAGAGAGCTAGATTTTTGGCACGGTGATAACTGTTTCAGATATCGTTACATTTATTATTCTTAGAAAAAACAACATAGCAGAGCGGTCAGGAGCACTTGTTTTGGACTCAAACTCTGTATAGGATTAAGATTCTAGATATGCTACCTTTTTTGATGTATAACCCTTAATAAGTAACTGAAACTAATATTCTCACTTTTCTCACTGCAGAAAGTAAGTAATAGTTCCAGGTCTATCTGATCAAAGGTTGAATGTTAAGCATTTAAAGTAGTAACAATAAATTCCTGTCACTCTCATTAAAATATTTATATTCCTATAATATTTATAATGCACTGTGTCTTTTTCTTAGTTTTGGGTAATTTAATTGAGAACCACACAGCTAAAAATTATTTTTAAAAATCAGTAGTCATGGGAACCAGCCGTTAGCGTAATGGTTATGTCGCTGGACTCCCACGTAGTTGACCGCGGTTCGCGTCCCAGACCCGGTGGCTTAAAACTCAAGCCGGGCGCGTGTGCGTGCGTGCCCAAGATCCTGAGAGGAGAATGGAGGAGAAGGGATTGCGGCGTGACCATCCCCCCTGGGGGATGATTTCTCGCTTTCTGTCTCTATGTTTCTCTCTGTCTGTCTGGCGAGCGCATGTGCCCTACAGTGAAAATTTCTCCAAAAAAAAGGAAAAATCAGTAGTCACAATTTTGTACTTAAAGTAAAATATCACAAAAATTAATTATTAGGAGATGGCATATGTTAATAATAAAAAAGTTTGGAAAATATTAAAGAAAGCAGAAACACTAATAATTATTGACCATTATACGTGATTTTTTTCTACTTCAATATTATTAACTGTCGCATCCCGGACCCGGTGACTTAAAACTCACGCCGGGCGCGTGTGCGTGTGTGCCCAAGATCCCGGGAGGAGAATGGAGGAGAAGGGATTGCGGCGTGACCATCCCCCCTGGGGGGTGATTTCTCGCTTTCTGTCTCTATGTCTCTCTCTGTCCGTCTGGCGAGCGCACGCGCCCTATAGCGAAAATCTCTCAAAAAAATATTATTAACTGTATGAATATATAATACATATATAAACAACATTTCTCTCATTTCCTATGTCCTCTTTTGCAGTTTTCTGTATCCAATTAAAAGTTTACCATTTGACAATCTCCCTATCATTGAATTCTATAAGAGATATGTCTTCTTGGCACATAGGTAAAATCAAGACTTTCATCTTGTAATGTTTTGACCTAAAATGTTGTACAGTCACCAAGGTAAAAATCTGCTTACATTGATGTCTCTTAGTGTGTCTCCATTAAGCCCTTCCTTTCTGTCATTTGTCAACAAGCTTTAGTAAATGTTTTTTTTGTTGAAATTCTTTGTATTTCAAAAAATTAATCATTTTCTTCTGATTTGTATATGTTTATAATGCTATTAAAAAAAATTATTGAGCTAAATATTTGATTCTTTTAACATTTTTTCTTTTTTAATTTGCCACAGATTGTGTGTGCTCTCCAGAGTCAGAATGAGAGAAAGGAAGAAAGGCACACTTCAGGGGGAATGGTCACACTACAGTGCTTTCTCCTCCATTGTCTCCTTGGGATTTTGGGCATAGTCACATATATACCTGGCTGCTTTTTAAAACCATAGTGGCCAGGACTTGAACCATGCCATCACCATGTAGAATCAGCATATTAGGTTATTCTAATCACAAGACCACTGACTGGTCCTGCTTTGTTCTTTATAGAGAAATTTGTAAAGCCAAGAGTTGATAAGGAATTCAGATCTTGTGGTATCCCATACCTCAGTCAGCTAAAGTGTTAAATTTTATTTTTTTAAAAAAGTTTTACTCCATGTACTCCAAAGTTACAATTTTAATTTTTGATATTTAAGGATTATTTAAGAAGGTATTATATATGATGGCATTTGATTAGTTTTTGTTTTAAACTTTTATAAGTTACTAGATTGAATTTATTTCAAGCAACATAACTATTTTATTTGTAAAATTGCACTTATTTTTCCTAAATATGCTTTGAATGTTTAAACTAAAGTGTATGTTCTTTTTGGTAGGTAGTAGTTTAATATTTTTTTTTTTTGGAGAGGTTTTTGCTACACGGCGCGTGCGCTCGCCAGCCAGACAGAGAGAGACATAGAGACAGAAAGCAAGAAATCACCCCCCAGGGGGATGGTCACGCCACAATCCCTTCTTCTCCATTCTTCTCTTGGGATCTTGGGCACACACGCACACACGTCCGGCGTGAGTTTTAAGCCACCGGGTCCGGGACATGAACTGCGGTCGACTACATGGGAGTCCACAACATAGCCATTACACTAACTGCTGGTTTCCAGTAGTTTAATAATTTTACATGAATTCAAAATTAACAATTTATTTGAATCTTTAAAATATTATTTTACTCTATCAACTTTATTTATTTTGGTATTTTTGCCTTAATATATACCAGTATTACACAAAATTATTATAATTCATTTTTGTTTTAATATTCATGTTTACCAGAGCTTACATTTTTATGCATTAGTATTTATTTTTTTTCACATTCAGATATATTTTGTAAACATTTATTGTTTAATAATGTGGGTTTTAGCTCATCTCTCATCTTGTAAATGCACTATGTCATTTTGTGTATTTATGAACGCTTTCTATTTTTCTAGTTATTATTTTATGGGCTACAATCTTACCTTGCTTTTCTTTATGTCTATTTCTCTGGTTTAGAAACTGTAGCTTACCAATTTATGTGAACAGATGGTCAAAAAGTTCAATAATTTTACAGATATGATTGAAATTGACAAAATGCTTAAATTCTAATTCAATTAAGACTTCATTATCCATTTTAACATAGGCAACAAACATTTATACAATATTATTTTAAAAAGCTATATAGTCTATGGGCTAATGAATGATTTTCATTATTTCATTTCCCTATTAGTGAATATCATAAGTTATGTAGGAAATCATCCAAAGTAATTTAAGATAAAATCATATAGTTGATTGTGCTATTCAAAATGCCAGGTAATACAAATATTATCAAAAATAAGACTGCAAGGCAGCATGACAAAATATAAACAGCTATTTTTGTTTCCAAATAATTGATAGATAATTATATATTATTTTTGAACTTACATTTACTGAATAATATTCAAAGGGCCTTAGATATATATTTGATATTGTTTATGGGATAACTCTTAGGGACATACTTACAATGTAAGTTATTTTTTCTATTTTTAAATTCTTTTTCTATTTTTAGGTTTTTGCCATAGGGCATGCGCACTCACTGGAGAGAAACAAGGGCGGGGGGGGTACAAAATCATCTAACAGAGGGATGGCCATGTCACTTTCCCTTTTTCTCCATCTTCTCTCAGGATTTTGGACATGCTTTCACATGTGTCCGGTGTGATTTTCAAGCTGTTGGGCATGGGACGTGAACAGTGGTTGGCTATATGGGAGTCTCGTGTCTTAACCATCACCCCACCTGCTGGCCCCATAATATGCAGACTTTAATCTCACATGATGGGAACCCATTCTTGTTCAAGAAAAGATGTAAGAATCATCGAGGAACTCTTTTAATCTAATACACATTCCATTCATTTCATCAACAGATTAAATTGATTCTAAACACAGAAATTAGTTGAATCCCACTTCAACACTTTCTCTGCTACCATTGCCACCCAAAGAGCTGTCATTCTTTTAGAAGTACTAATGGGACCTTTGTATTTATGTCTTTTGTTTTTCCCCTCTTGGGTCTATTCTCAATGTAGGAGTCAGAGTAATACTGTTAAACAGAAGGTTGGACCATGTCACTCACTTGTATTCACAGACTTCTACAAGACTCTTCATCACAATGATAGTAAAAAGCCAAAACCTTTAAAAGTCTCCACTGTTCAAAGCCAAAATTGTCCTTGCTCCTTACGTCTATCCATTCATCTCATACTACTCTTACTGTGTCTTGTTCACTTTAGCGAGCATGACTTCTTAGATTTTCCTGGTAAACATTACTTCTGTCTGTTTACAAAGAAAAATCTAAATTATTCTGTCTGGATTTTTTTTCATTTCCTCTTCTTCCTGATCCTTTCTTCCCATAAATGCACAATATTTTTCTTACTCTTTCTTTAACAAGACCCTACCTTACCACTATAATCAAAATTGTACCTGTCCACATCCCTCTTTTATGCTTCATTTGAATTTCATAGCAGTTTTTTCCATCTGATATTTTACATATTTGGTTCTTTTTTTTGTTGTTTATTTGTTTTGTGTCTGTTTCTCCAATATCATCTAAGCTCTGTGAGCTCAGGATTTTTCCCTAAAACCTAGAGCAGTGTCTCAATAAATATATTTGAAGAATGAATTTTATAGATAATAAACGGATTACATAATTTGTTTATTATAACTTCACAGATTTGAGAACAAATTTTAACCCTGTCGAACTCTACATTCAGTTTGAATCTATTCCAGGTATGTAACTTATCACCATTCCATAATACTACTTTTATTTCTACAATTGTATACCACTATAAGAAGGTGTTTTTTAAATAAGGATTCCTTAATATAATAAAGAAAATAGGACCAGCAGTTAGCATAATGGTTATGTTGCTGGACTCCCACGTAGTCGACTGCGGTTCGAGCCCCAGAACCAGTGGTTTAAAACACATGCTGGGCGAGTGTGCGTGCGTGTGCGCATGCCTAAGATCCCGAGAGGAGAATGGAGGAGAAGGGATTACAACGTGGCCATCCCCCCTTGGGGGGGATTTTTCATTTTCTGTCTCTCTGTCTCTCTCTGTCTTTCTGGCGAGTGCACATGCCCTATAGCAAAAACCTCTCAGAAAAAAAAATATAATAAAGAAAACATTAACTAAAATACCAGGAGTTATTGAAAAGTGTATGTTTCTGACATTCTCTAGAGCTACTGATAAAAGTTTCTGTGGGACCAGCAGTTGGCATAATGGCTATGTCGCTGGACTCCCACGTAGTTGACAGCAGTTCAAATCCCGGACACGGTGACTTAAACTCACGCCAGGCACGTATGCGTGCGTGCCCAAGATCCCGAGAGAAGAATGAAGAAAGGATTGCGGTGTGGCCATCCCCCTGGGGGGTGATTTCTCGCTTTCTGTCTGTCTCTCTCTGTCTGTCTGGCAAGCGCACGCGCCCTATAGCAAAAACCTCTCAAAAAAAAAAAAAAGTTACTGTGATCTTGTCAGTAATACTAAATCTTCTCAAATATACAGGTACAGACCAATTTACAAAAATAAGAGAAGAAATCAGTAAAGGCAAGAAAAAATTATGAGATGATGAGCAGACACTATGCGGAGAATTTGTATTATGATGAAGACAAGCATCTTTGTATAACAAAGGGATTAAGTCACAGAGTGGTTTAACAAATAGAAAGGTGTCCTTATAATTACTTACGGAATTTCTGTGTGTGTGTGTGTGTGTTTCTTGTTTTAT
The DNA here is from genome assembly GCF_000334495.1 of Tupaia belangeri chinensis. Taxonomy (NCBI): domain Eukaryota; kingdom Metazoa; phylum Chordata; class Mammalia; order Scandentia; family Tupaiidae; genus Tupaia; species Tupaia belangeri. The sequence continues at coordinate 117,965 of NW_006159998.1, read as the reverse complement.
TTATTTATTTATTTTAGAAGAGGTTTTTTGATTTATTTTTATTTTTTTATTTTTTTTTGCTATTGGTTGTGTGGACTTGCAAGAAAGAGAGAGACAGAGAGACAGAAAGCAAAAAATCATTCTCCCGGGAGGAATGGCCACACAGCAAGCCGCAATTCCTTCTCCTCTATTCTCCTGTTGGGATATGGGCATGCACGCTCATATGCCCAGCTTGAGTTTCAGCTGCCGGTCCAGGAGCTGGACTGCCGTTGACTACATGGGAGTCCAGTGACATAGCCATTACACAAACTGCTGGTCCCAGAATTTCTCTGTTTTATCCTTATTCTTTTTAGGTGACTAGAGATAGGCCAAAGTTATTTTTCAATGACATAATCCTGGAACTCATGTTATTCTATGCTATTGCTTTATTGAACACTCTGTTCACATTTCAGTCTGAGGGAAAGATGAGATCTTTTTTACATTGCAAAAGTAATTCAAAATGTTTTGTTCATGTGTATGATTTTAAAGAAATTATTTAATTTATTATAATTAAGACCCTCAACAAATTAGGCATTATAGACACATATTTTATCATAATAAAGGTCATATATGAGAAACCCACAGCATCATACTAAATGAGAAAAAGTTAAAAGCTTTTTTTCTAAAAACTGAGACAAGCATGGTCACTTTCTCCACTGCAATTGTATATAGTACTAGAAATCCTACCAGAAGTAGTTAGGCAAGGGAAGAATTTAAGAGCATCCAAATTGGAAAGTAGGAAGTTAAATTGTCCTTGTTTGCAGATGATATATGATGAATGGAAAACCTTAATAAATCCACCCTAAATTTTTTGAACTGATCAATAAATTCAGTAGAGTTTCAGAATACAATTTCATCATACAAAAGTAAGTAACCTTATTTTACACCAACGATAAACCAACTAAAAGAAGAATTAATAAAATAATCTCATTTACAATAGCTACAGAAAAATCTTTCCAGAAATAACTGTAATGAAGAGGGAAAAGATCTTCACAAGACTTAAGTAATACTGATTTAAAAAAAAGTGAAAAGAGGGAAAAAATGGAAAGACATTTTAAGTTCATGGATTAGAAGAAATATTAAAATCTGCAGACTCAACACAATTTATATCAAAATAACAACATTCTTTATAGAATTAGAAAAATAGCACAACATTTATATGAAACAGCTAAATCATGTGAAGGGTCAAAGAGATCTTGTCAAAATAAAGTTGGAGACATCATACTACTTGACTTCTAAATACATTATGATTCATAATGACCCTAACCACCTGGTACTGTCACAAAAACAGACATACAGACCAATGAGAATATAGAATATAAACACACAAACATATGGCCAACTAATTTTTGACAAACATCCTAAGAACATTCCGTGGGAAAAGTACAGTCTCTTTAATCAATAGTACTGAGGAAACTGAGTATCCATATGCAGAAAAATGAAACCAGAGTCCTATCTGTGACCGTATACAAAAATCAATTCAAAATGGATAAACAACTTGTATGTAAGACCAGAAGCCCAAAATACTAGGGGGGAAAATAAATTAAGGTTTTGAGACCAGCAGTTAGCCTAATGGCTATGTCGCTGGACTCCCACGTAGTCAATCACAGTTCGCATCCTGGACCTGGTGGCTTAAAGCTCACGCTGAGCGCGTGTGTATGCGTGCCCAAGATCCCGAGAGGAGAATGTATTGCAGCGTGGCCATCCCCCTTGGAGAGTCATTTCTCGCTTTCTGTCTCTCTGTCTCTCTCTCTGTCTGGTGAGCACACACACCCTATAGGAAAAACCTCTTCAAAAAAAAGAAAGAAAGAAAAAAGTAAAGAAATTAAGGTTTTTGCCATTGGTTCCATTCTCCCGGCCAGAGGGAGGAAGACAGTAAAAAGGAAGGTGCGAAATACCCCTCAGAAATGATGGCCATGCTTCAATCCCTTATCCTCTATTCACCTCCTGGGATTTGGGGCAAGTGTCCACATGTGCCTGGTATAGCATAACTTTAAAGTGACTGGGTTCAAGACTTAAACACAGTTGGCCATCTGGAGGTCCAGTGCCTTAACCATCACACCACCTGCTGGCCCCTAGGCAAATTTTTCAAAATTTCCTAGAAGGCATCTGAGCTTACCAGAGAGAGAGAGAGAAAGAGAAGAGAGAGCGTGAGAAAGAACCTTCTGTTAGGGATGATCATTCCATAAGCCTATCCTGATTTCTCATTTTAGGCTTTTGAATATGGACACGCATTCACCTCATGTGTCTTTCAAGCCTCTGAATTCAGGAATTGAATTACACAGTTTGCCCTGTCAGATCCAGTCGCCTTAGTTATCATGCTATTAGGTGGCCCTAGGCATTTTTTTTTAGAGTGTTTTTGCTATAAGGTGCATGCGCTCGCCAGAAAGACAGAGAGACTGAGAGACAGAAACCAGAAATAACCCCCCAGGGGGGATGGCCACGCTGTAATCCTTTCTCCTCCATTCTCCTCTCGGGATCTTGGATACGCATGCACACGCACCTGGCTTGAGTTTAACCCCCCAGATCTGGGACTCAAACTGTGGTTGACATGGGAGTCCAGTGACATAGCTATTACGCCAACTACTGGGCCCCCCTAGGCAATTTTTTTAAAAAATAAGACATTGAAAGCATGAGCAATAACTGTGAGAATAGTCGATGAAATTTTATCATTCAGAAAAGCTGCACACAAAGGAAATGATCAACAAAGTGAAAATGCAACCTACAGAATTGGATAGAAACCTGAAAATTTTGATACATGTGACAAGGAGTTAATAATCAGAATATAGGAGAAACCCAAATAGCTCAAAAGTCACCCACACAAAAAGAAAACAAATGACCTATCTAAAAAAATCAGCAGTTAATCAGAACAGAGAGCTCTCAAAAGATTATATAGAAACATCCTCAAAACATATGAAAAAGTACTCAACTACATGAATCATTAAGAAAATGTAACTAAGGGCTGGCTGGTAGCATGGTCTTTGAGAGTGCTGGACTCCCACGTGGCCAACTGTGGTTTGAGTCCCGGAGCTGGTGGCTTCCGTTCTCTCTCTCTCTCTCGTTCTGTCCCTCTTTGGTCAAATTAAAATTAATAAATAAAGTTAAATTTCAAAAGAAAATTTAAAACCATAGACAGTATGATTTTAACTTAGTTCTAATGGCTTCTATCAAAAAAATAAAGACTGTAAGTGCTGATGAAGTTGTGGGGAACTCTCATGCATGACTGGTGGTGGTGTGAAGTACTACAACTTATGTAGAAAACAGTACAATAAAACGATCCTGTGGAAAATAAGAATTAAATGACTCAATCATTTATCAACCTCATTACTCAATATGTACTCAAAAGAAAATAAACCAGTATGTTGAAGAGATATCTGTACTTTTGTGTTTATTTCAGCATTATTCACAGTAGCTAATATATAACTCAGTCTAAATGCCCAACAAGAGATGATGAATAAAGAAATGCTACACAAAGAAATGGATAAAGAATGTGACAATAAGATAGGAAGTTACTCTTCAGTCATAAAAAAGGATGAAATACAATAATTTGAAACCACATGGGAGGAGTTGAAAAAAATTATGCTAAGTGAAACAAAGAACTTAAAAACAAACACCATATATTTTCACTAGTAAAAGCTTAAAGATTCAATTGTATGCAAATGGAGAATAATGGTATGTAACAGAAGTTAGAAAAGTGAAAGAAATATGGAAATGGGGAGATCTTTATTGTTATATGCCAGAGTGCAAATAGATTAAAAAAAAATTTAATTCCAAGGTACTATACCACAGTACAATAATGATAGCTGGTGACAATTCAACACGTATTTCAAAACAGATGAGTGTAAAAACAAAATAATGATAACATTTGAGATGACAGATATGTCCATTGCTCTATTTTCATCATGACACAATGTACATTTTTTTTTTAGAGTTTTTTTGCTATAGGGCGCGTGCGCTCGCCAGACAGACAGAGAGAGACATAGAGACAGAAAGCGAGAAATCACCCCCCAGGGGGGATGGTCACGCCACAACCCCTTCTCCTCCATTCTCCTCTTGGGATTGGGATCTTGGTTACGCACGCACACGCGCCTGGCATGAGTTTTAAGCCACCAGATCCGGGATGTGAACCTCGGTCAACTATGTGGGAGTCCAGTGACATAGCCATTATGCTAACTGCTGGTTCCCACACTGTACATGTCTTGAAACATCACATCTAGTACATTTGTGAAACTCTTATACATAAAACAAAATTATAATAAAAATAAATTTTAAAAAATAATTGTACTTTTTATTTAATGATCAAATTTATTGGCAAAGAGTTGTTTATATCATCCTTTCTTTTCCCTTATTACTTGAGGGAGACATAGTGACATCCCTTGTTTCATTCTTTTCTATTTATATTATTTCTTTTCCTTTTGTTTTGCTTTTCACACTTGCAATTCTTTAAGTATATTTTTTAGTGAATTATATGTTCCAGGTACATTTTATATCCTGGGGATATAATTCTGAAGTAAAGTAGATGCAGTCCCTGTTGCTATGAGCATTACAGTATTAGCATAGTGGCAGATTTACTTAGCAAACAACTATAGACTACTGTTAAAGAATGTTAGTGAGGTTGGTTGAAAAAAGGGAATATTCATGTACTATTGATGGGAATATGAATTACTGGAAATTAGTGAAATTAATGGAATATACAAAATAATATGGACGTTCTTCAAACATTTACAAATGGAAATACGATATGACCCAGCAATTCCACTTTTGGGATTTTAACTAGAAGAGAGAAAATCATTCAGTCAGTGAGATACTTTCACATCAACATTTATTGAGGTATTACAACACCTAAGACATGGAATCAATATAAATTTGCAAAAATTGATGGCTAGAATTTTAAAATGTGGCACATACACACTATGGAGCATTACTCAGCCAGACATTTTTCAATTCAATTAAGTTGATACCCAAAATTAACCATCAGCCACTCAGTCATAAAGAATAGCAAGACCCACCAATTTCACACAAAGTGGATAAGTCTAGAAGATTTAATATTAAATGAAATAAGAGAAACTATGAAAAACAACTATTGTATGTCTTTAGTAACTACCAAGTGCTTAAACTCTATGGCAAAAATGAAAGATTCAAAGAAAAGAGTAAATTCAAACATAAGAACTTAGATACCAGATTCTATTTTCTTTAGAATCCAGGAGAAAGAATTCATGTTAGAAATGCCACACTATATTTCCTAGAGGCCTTCAGAGGGAAACTTTCAAGTAAATATTTAGGCTACATTTTTCAGAAGTCTCTTGGAGAAAATCTTCCAGACACAGTAAATTGGCCTGGGGAAGAGTTCTTTGCAGAAATACCAGACTACAATGCCTAGAGACATCTGCAAGGAAGATTTCTGGGTAGCCTGTTTACCATTAACAATGTCACTTGAAGAAATAATTCAGGGCAGAAATGACAGAGTACATTCTCTAGCAGTATCTGAGAGGAAGGATCTTGACAGAACAATCAAATACACTTTGTAGAGTGGCTACTGGGAAGTTTCCTGGACAAAAACAGCAAACTCGTCTACCCTGCTACCTCTTAAATATGGATGGCTCAGTTGAACCAGACTACACTAACCAGAGTCCTCCATAAAGGAACTTCTGACAGAATGGTAAAATACAAAACCTAAATTCCATGGGAATAATACTTCTGAGATGAAATTCCAGAATCTAAAACTCATAGTCTTCTGAGAGCAAGAACTACTGGTCGATCCATCCAAAGACCACACTAGTAAGCAAGGACTGGGAGTATGAATTCTGGGTAAGCTTCAACAAAATACCTAGAAAAATACAAACATAAAAACCAAAGAACTTGGCACCAGAAATAGCAAATTTCCAGAGACATCAGAATTAAGGCTTCAGGGCATAAATGATAGACTATACAGCATAGGAACAATTGTCAGTCAAAAGTTAGCTAGTGCCAAAGACTACACTATCAATTAGACTATAGTAGTTAGACTTTAAGTTCAATATTCAGCCTACACTTCCCAGAATTTTAGGGAGGAAAGTTTGTCATGACAGACCCAGGGGACAGTTTCCAGTATAGCCAGGAGGAAGATTTCATGCCAGAAGTGACAGTGTACTATCTACATGTCCATAGGAGGGAGAATTTTAAGTAAAGATATAGAACATACTAGCCAAAATACCCTGGGAAAAAAAAGCTTTGAATAGAATGACTTATTTTTATTATTACTTTTTTTTTTTTTTTTTTTTTGCTGTGTGTGTGCGTGTCCAAAATGGAATGACTCATTATATACTTCTTAGTATTTCCAGGAGAAGAGTCTCTTCTGATATGCCAGGATATAATTTTCAGAGCTATCTGGGTAGATTTCCTGGGAGATTCAAACTTCATTTCCAGTTAACTAGAGAGAAAATCTTGCCATGAAAATTTTGGAGTGCACTTTCCAGAGAGCAAAAGCAAGACATCTGAGTAGACATTCAAGATAACATTGCCTACAAGAGTCTTAGAGCAAGAATTCCAGACAGAAAGACCCAGTTCAATTTCTAGAGTTGCCTGAGATAGGTTTTCTAGTCAGAAACATCAAAACCATCACCCAGTGCCTGTCAAAGAAAGATTTTATAGTATGCTTTTTATATTTGTATTTTATATACTTACTATATTTATAACATTTCTCATATCACAATTGCATTACACACTTTTATACCCTTTTCTCATTTTTTTCTTAGTCTTTTTATTCCACGTTTTATTGAGTTACAAAAGATCATAATTAAACTGTATATTTTCAATTGTATGTGCAGTTGATATAATCATGTCTATGAACACATGTCTGACTTTAGGAAGAAAACTAGTGTATTGATTGAACATACCATAAAGGAGTACCTAGCTGAGGCTATATAGCTACAGTCACTAAGTAGGTATGTTTTTTATTTTTTTTTTTGTTTGCTTGTTTTATTTTTTTTAAGACACATTTATTCAGCATCATGGTCAGACTATTACATTTAGCAATCAACCGCATGGGTGCAAAAAAAAACAATCTACATTAAAACCCTTTGTTGGAATGCTTTACACTTTCCACAGAACAGTAACTAAAACAACCTGTTACTTGCTATACAATTAGTCACAAATACAGTCCTCATTTTTTTTTCCATACACATGAGTATTGTCTAAAACATGTCTTCTTTGTAGCAGCTAGGCCCTGCCACCTCTGTGCTTGGCTGAGTTCACAAATCTGTTGTAAACTGTAGCTTCCCTATCACTTCTCTGGCTCTCCTCTCCTGCTAAGCTTTGTTTTCTGGCAGTTAATTAAAACCTTCTGCCACTGCCATAGCTATTTCTGCTGCTGGAACCACCATAGCCACTTTTATTTTATGATTTGGCAAAGTATTGGCTCCTACTTCCATAAGGGCCAGAGCTTCTGCCTCCAAAGTTTCCACCCTTCATGGGTCCAAAATTTGAAGACTAATTGTTATAATTGCCAAAATCATTGTAGCTTCCACCATCTCCAAAATTGCTTCCATCATTACTAGATCCATTATAGCCATCCCAACTTCTATCATATCCACCATTACCATGGCTGCCACCAAAGCCACCACAACCACTGAAGTTTCCTCCATGACCAAAGTTGTCATTAACATCAAAACCATCTCCTTGACCACCACTAAAGTTTTCAAAACCACTTCGACCTCTAGGGCTGGAGGAAGCACTAGCCATTTCTTGTTTGGACAGGGCTTTCCTTATTTTACAGTTGTAGCCATTCACAGTATGGTATTTCTGAGTGACAATCTTACCCACAGAGTCATGATCATCAAAGATTACAAAAGCAAATCCCTTCTTTTTACAACTCTCTCAGTCAGTCATGATTTCCATCATTTCAATTTTCCCATACTGTTCAAAATAATCTCTTAGGTGATGTTCTTCAGTGTCTTCTTTAATGCCACCAACAAATATCTTTTCACAGTTAAGTGGGCACCTGGTCTTTGAGAATCTTCTCTTGAGACAGCCCTCTTTGGTTCCACAACTCTTCCATCCACCTTGTGTGGCTTTGCATTCATGGCTACATCCACTTCTTCCACAGTGGCATACGTGACAAACCCAAAGCCCCTGGGGCACTTGGTGTTTGGATCTTGCATTACCACACAGTCCATGAGTGTCTCCCATTGCTCAGAATGATTCCTCAAGCTCTCATCAGTTGTTTCAAAGCTTGACACTCCAATAAAGAGTATCCACAGCTGTTCCAACTCTTTGGGAGACTCCAACTTGGACATGATGGCAGTGGTAAGAGAGAGTTCAACAATGCTTCCCCAGTGGCGTTCATGTTTGTTTGTTTTCTGTGTATTTATTTTTCTTTCAGGGAAACCATTTTTAGCTTTAACAAATCAAAATTCAAAATGTGAAGAAAAATTTGCTTACGATTTAAAGTCAGGAGAAATATTAGCATTCTGTTTATACAGTAGGTAGATACTAAAAAGTTAAAAAAAAAAGAGAAATGGACAAAGCAGAAATCTAGCTCTGTACAAAAAAATGGGAATAATATATGAGAATTATCAGATACCATTAAACACCCAAACTTCTGAATAATTGGTATCCCAGAAGGTGATGAGTCTAATAAGGGCATTCATAATCTATCTCATGAAATCCTGGAAGAAAACTTTCCAAACCTAAAGAGGCATTCAAATATCCAGACCCAAGAAATGCAAAGGACCCCAAACAGAATCAATCCAAGAAGATCTTCTCCAAAGCACATCATAGCCAGATTGGCCAAAACCACAGACAAGATGCTAAAATTGGCAAGAGAGAAACATCAAGTTACTTACAAAGATTATTCTATCAAGCTAATGTTGTACCTCTCATTGGAAATAATACAAGCAAGAAATAAATGGGAATATATATTCAAAGTATTAAATGAAAAAAAAAATTCACCCAAGAATACTATATCTGGCAAGAATATCCTCATATGGGAAGAAAAGCTGAAAAATGTTTTCAGATAAATGAAACCTAAACGAATTGACCAGTACCAGACCAGCTCTTCAAGAAGTTCTGAAGGGAGTGCTATACCAGGAAAAGTAAAGAGGGACAGAAATAAGAGAGCAGAATCAATCAAGAAAATGGATAACTTAATGGTTAGGACAAAATCAGAAATATTAATAATAATGTTGAATGATAACTTCCAAGATTTAAACAGAAAGATCAGACCACAGTAACAGTGCAAATTTAACAGAAGAGAGATTAATTACATGATACTGAACTGATGAAATAGAATTTTATGACTTTTGACTAAAACATTACTGATTTTTTTTTTCTGTGCTTCTAAGCAATGATGAGTAGTACATAGAGCCTGGATGTCATGCTCACCGAATGCGGGAGAGGGTTGTAGATTGCCACATAGCGGTCATAGGCCATGGCAGCCAAGAGAAAGCATTCCGTGGTACCAAAAGTAACAGCAAGAAGCATCTGAGCTGCACAGCCATAATATGAAATGGATTTATTCTCTGTCAGGAAATTGACCAACATTTTTGGAGTCACAACTGTAGAATAGCAGGCATCCAAGAATGACAGAACATTCAGAAATTAGTATATCAGGTTGTGGAGCCAGGAATCCACCAATACAACTAATCCCAGATTTCCTATCAAACTAAAAAGATATATTGCTAGATGGGAACCAGCAGGTGGCATGGTGGTTAAGGTGCTGGACAGTCCCACATGGCTGACTATGGTTCAAGTCCTGGATCTGGTGGCTTGCTTTCTCACTTCTCCTTTCTCTCTCTCTCTCTGTGTGTGTGTGTGTGTTTCTGTCTGTCTGGTCAAATTAAAATAAATGAATGAAAAAAATAAAATAAATAATTATTTTAAAAAAAAGATAGATTGCTAGAAATAATAAAAATAGGAAGACTTACATGTGAAAATCATTTGCGAAGCCTGTCAGTTTAAATATGGTGACTTCAGTCACATTGTCCAATTGAATTCTGTATAAATTCATATCTGATGGAAACCTTGACATTTCATTAATTATGACATTTATAGGTTCTATTCTACAGACAGCATTATTTGAAAGCAGTGTTCGTCCAATTTTATTTTATCTTCATATTTGTCCCATTGATGAACGTAATGATTTTCTTCGGAGTGACAGGGCAGGCCGTGATGAAAAACTTGGGTCCAAGTGGATACATTACTCTGTTTAAATAAATTAAAGAAAGTTTTTCATTCTGTTGACATTTTAAATTTGTCATGTTAAAAATCTACCAGTTTACGGATCTCAGTTCCAGCTTATTTTCTGTCAATTTCCTAAGATCTATTTTCATATTCTTTAAGTTAAAATTATAAATCTGTACCAGCTGGTGGTGGTTGGATCCCACATCACTAAACCCAGTTGAGTCCTAGACCTACTGACTGAAAATCACAGCAGATACGTGTGCATGTGTGCTCCAAATCCTGAGAGGATAATGGAAGAGAAGGAATACAGCAAGCCCATGCCAATAGTGGGGTGGGTGATTTCTCACTTTCTCTCTCTCTGGCAAGGTCACATGCCCTATAATAAAACATGGGAAAAAAATACCAACACTAAATACTAGTCTTAGTCTCTCTACAAAGTCTATGTAATACCTTTCTTAAATTTCCTTTAGTAAAATGGAAACAACCATTCATATCACAAAATCAGGTTGAATTTAAATGAGAAAATTAATATAAAATTATTTTATACTTACACATTCTCAGATATGTAATATACATTGAAAGATAGAATACAATGTCAGAATTACACCTTTTTTTTTTTCCCAAAGACATTTTTGTTGTAGAGCCTGTGCCCTGACCAGAGAGAAAGAGAGAAATAGAGCCAGAATTCTCTCCCCAGGTGGTATAGCCATGCTGCAATCCCATCTCCTCCATTCTCCTCTCAAGATCTACTGCACTCACTTACACATTTCCAGCGTGAGTTTGAAGCCACCTGGTCCAGGATTAGAACCATAATGGATTGACTACATGAACTCCATCAACAACGGCATAACCATTATGGAATCTGCTGGTCTCAAATGTCAGACTTATATCTTAATTTGTCCTTTTTACTGTATTTCTTTTTATCTTCTTAAATGAGATCTCATTATGTATGTTCATTGTGGTATGATCCTTGAAAAACACACTGGGGAGACCAGAGGTTAGCGTAATGGCTATGTCGCAGGACTCCCACATAGTCAATTGCGGTTCGAGTCCCAGACCCAGTTGCTTAAACTCTCACTGGGCGTGTGTGTGTGCGTGTGTGCCCAAGATCCCAAGAGGAGAATGGAGGAGAAGGGATTGTGGCATGGCCATCCTCTCTAGGGGGGGGATTTCTTGCTTTCTCTCTCTCTGTCTTTCTCTCTCTATCTTTCTGGCAAGCGCACATACCCTATAGCAAACACCATTCAAACAAAAACAAAAACAAAAACAAAAACACAAGGCATGTATGCACAAAATCCCAACAGGAGAATGGAGGAAAAGGGACTGCAGCATGCATGACTATCCATCCTAGGGAGAATTTTTCACTTTTCCTCTCTCTGTATCTCTTTGACCCTCTAGAAAAATTTCAACAATAAAGTAAAGGTGACTTAGAAATTAGTTTATCTTATCCATGTTATGTTCCATAGGTGCAATCATTTAATCCAGTATATGGAACTGGAGGTATAATAGACAAAATGTGTGGGATTTAAATATTTTATTCAAAGTATTCTAAAACAGGCATTTCTTGTCTACTAATATTTTAGAAAATTTGAACTGATTTTGTTTATGTCTCTTGTTTCACTGTGAGAGAGGCTTAGACATACAGATTCTGAATTTTAAACAAAACAGGACAGATCTAGAAAGTAACATATATAAATAGAAATAGATAGATAGATAGATATAGATATAGATGTATCATCAATTCCTTAATTCTCACATAGTAGAAAACATAAATTATTAGGTCCCATGTAAACAGTATTACAAACACTGATTTAACCAAGAAAGAAAAGAGGACCTCTATGAGTAGTCAGGGCATACATGCGTGCAACATGAAGTGGGTTGGTTGAGGCTAAAGGCAGGTAGCACTCTGAGGTACGCTCTCTTCTCTCTCTCTCTCTCTCTCTCTCTCACTCTCTCTCTCTCTATTCCTCTCACTTATGAAATTTATAAATATACTTGAAAAAAAAGGAAATAATAACTGTGATAGCCACAATTGTATTATTAATCAGATGTTAAAGGTAAGAAATTTACCTCTTTTGTCCATCATCTGTGTAATCCACATAACCAATGCAAAATGAACAATTCAGAAACCTTTTATAGGTGAGAAAACTGAGGCACAACCAGACACATAACTTGACCAAGATTACATAGTTAGTCAATAGAAGGGGAAAATTCAAGTCGCTATATCTCTGACCTCATACTCTAAGCTATTTCCACTTGACTGTTTTGTATACTCATTATGCTCTAACTATGGAATCATATCTCTTAGAAACATTACAAAATCACTTCTCATATTTGAATACTTTCATAGAGCCATCAGCTTAAGTATATCATGAAATTAAAATAAATAAATAAAACTAGCTAGATGATAAATAAAATATATCATCTAGCTAATAAAACTGCCTTTTATATCGACTTGTAAATAAATTTAAAATTCATTAAGAATTCTTTCTTCCATAAGAAATAAAATTACCCCAATATAACATCTAACCAATATCCGCTTGAAAGTTAGTTTCTCTGCATTTATTAATTTTCCTATATTATAAATATAACCCATTAATTTTACTCTGCCTACTCTTTTCTGGCTTATCAAATAAATTGAGGACTAAAAATTTGTAGTGACTTCTATTTTACCTAGAAGGCATGAAATTCAATTTAATCTGATTCAATTTGAAAAACCTTGAAATTAAGTAGAATTGTCTCTTCTATATTTAAATATTAAGGCATACGCATTAGTTTTAAATTTGAACTTACAGCTCCTAATTATTTCATGAGTGATGAAAAGTCTCTCCTCTTACCTTCAGGAATGAACTCTTCTCATAAGTAAGGTATGTCTGGAATATTTGCATTGTAATTTTTAACCCAGATCTTTGCCCTTTTTTTTGCATTCTGCAAGGATGCTTCTAAGAGAAAACACACTAATTCTCTTCTGGGAAATAAAACGTATCAAGAAAATTTTGCTTTCTCTAAAAAAAAACAAGTAAAATGATTTGAAGCAAAGTATTACATAATAAACATGATCACATGAATGAACATTGGGGTCTTAGTATAATTGAATCTTCCAGTGCAAAAGGATATGCATAGAACTGGAAAATAAATCTAATTATATAGGGTAGAGTTGTAGCTCTAATACTAATCATCAATGTGCTATTAGGCTGATAATATAGATTCTGTGAAATCCCATTTAGTCTATTCAGAAATGTAATCCACTTAAGTCTATCAAAAATCCTTAAGCAAGTACATACTGTAATAACTCAAAATAGGCTAAGAACTGTTCAAATCCAACCATATGAAAACTACCTAATTAAAAAATGGACCAAGGACCTTAATAGACACCTCTCAAAAGAAGACATGGAAATGGCAAGTAAGCAAGTGAAAAGATACTTCACATCATATGTCAGGGAAATGTAAAATAAAGCAGTGAGGTACCACTCAGAACTATCACAATCTCCAGAATCTGGAACACTGGTAATACTACACAAGGATGTGCATCAAAATAAGAATGCTCATTCATTGCTGATGGGAATGCAAAATGGTGTAGAAACTTTGAAAGACAATTATGAGATTTCTTACAAAATGAAATATCATTTTATCAAGCAGCAATCACACTTCTAGGTACTTACCCAAATGAGTTAAAAACTTAAACGTTCATCCAAAATTCCATAAAGGGATGTTATAGCAACTTTATTTAAAATTGTCCAAGCTCAGAAGCAAGAGAGATGTCATTCAGCAGACTAATAAATGGACTCATAAACTGTAATATGTACAGACAATAAAATGTTATTCTGCACTATAAAGAAAAGAGCTATCAAGTCATGAAGAAAATGTGGAGGAAAATTAAAAGCATATTATCGAGTAAAATAAACTAACAAACTAATGTCCAGTTAGTGAATGGAGAAAATAATTGTAAACCCATACAATGGATGCATATTTAGTATATACATGAGCAAAATACTACAGTGAAGTACAGGAATGGTCCTCAAATATATCTTGGAAGAAGCCTGACTGAAAAAGTTGCATATAATGAAATTTCACTTATATCGTTTTATAGACACAGCAAAATTATAACAATGAGTATATCTGAACTCATGGTAAAGAGAAGTGATAGACAATAAAGTGTTAGGAAGAGCCCTCTATAGGGTGGTGTAAATATTATTCTGTTACTCCATTTGCTTATACCATTGCTTTCTTTCATTCATCAATATTCACATAATGGACACCTATAAGTGAAGAAAACTTCTCTATTTGTAATAATACTCAATTGATTCTCTATTTGTATTAATACTCAAAATCATAACTTTAAAAAACTAGTGATTATATATATTTATCATATCTTGGGAATAGGGGTTGCTTTATCTAGTCCAATAGGGGCTAGACACAGGTTAAGAAGGGTACTGGGCATGCTGGCAAAGTTCTGCTACTTGACTTGGTTCTGTTCACTAGATTATGTAGTTTATAAAAAATTTCCAAGTTTCGAGATCAGCAGTTAGCATAATGGCTATGTCACTGGACTCCCACATAGTCGACTGCGGTTCAAGTCCCAGACCCAGTGGCTTAAACTCACGCTGGGCACGTGTGCGTGCGTGCCCAAGATCCCGAGAGGAGAATGGAAGAGAAGGGATTGCGGCGTGGCCATCCCCCTGGGGGGTGATTTCTCACTTTCTATCTCTCTGTCTCTCTCTGTATGTCTGGCGAGCGCACATGCCTTATAGCAAAAACCTCTCCAAAAAAAAATTGCCAAGTTTTACATATATATGTATATTTATGTATATATTTTCTTCAATTAAATAAAAAAGATCCTCCAAAAAATGATTTTTAACTCTCATTCTCCCTCTAACTCTCTCTCTCTCTCTGTCTCTCTCCAGGGAGCACACATGCCCTATAGCAAACCCAAAAATATATAAATAAAATTTAAATGGAAAATAATCTTATTGGGTTCAAACTTTTCTAATAACTTTACAAACTCCAGTGACTTAAACAATCTTTGAATAAGTCATAATTCCAATGATTCTCCCATTAATGATGGTTAATAAAGATTTTAAACATTTTTTGTGTTCATTTTATATTTTTGTGAGGCATATTTATAATATTTCAAAAACTAGAATTGAGCATTTTTTATTGTCACTTTTTCTCAAAATCTTCATTCTCCTTCATTTCATACAGATTTTTTTAATTCATATTCCTCTTATCTTTTTGTTTAGTTTTTAGTTTTTGCTATAGAGTATATGCTCTCACTGGAGAGACAGAGAGAGGACAGAAATCAACCCATAGGGGGCATGGCCATAATGCAATCCCTTCTCCTCTATTCTCCTCTCAGGATGTTGGGCAAGCATGCATACTCAACCAGGGTGAGTTTTAAGTGGCCAGGTCTGAGGGTAAAACAGTGGTCAACTACTGGGAAGTCCAACAACATAACCATTACTCCAACTGCTGGTCCCTCATCTTTTCTTTTCTTAGTTGTTTTTTAAATGGTGACTATTCTTAACATTTTGCAAAACTACTCTTAATTTATGTATTTTTTGTTTTATGTATATTTTTGGCTTCTTCCTATGAGTTCTTTGAATCATTTTTATACTCTCCTGCTGTGCAGACATATCCTTTTAATGTTTTATTTTCTCAATGCTTTGGTCATTATTTTTCATTTTCTTTAACAATATTTTAAGATACACATAATTTTCAAGACATTAATTTCAGTATTTTGTGCTCCAAGTTTTAGCAACTTTCTAACTATTTGTTTTTTTTATTTTCATCCTACTTCACCTTAAATTTTACTATATGGAGCTCAGTTGTAGTCCTCTTTTCCCCCACCACATTCAAATACCATGGGCCTTTGAACTGTCAGAAGGAGATATAAAGTTGGTGATACATCGAGGTATATCCTTCAGTTTCATGCTAAAGGAATCACTCTCATGTTTGATGTTTTGGTCTGTTTTTTGCTGTAGAGCACGTGAGTTCGCTGGCGAGAGACAGAGAGGGAAAGTGAGAAATCATCCCTTAGGAAAGTGAGAAATCATCCACACAGCAAACCCTTCTCTTCCATTCTTCTCTGAGGATTTTGGACATGCATGTAGATGTGCCTGGTGTGAGTTTCAAGCCACTTGTCTGGAACTCAAACCATGTTTAGCCATGTGGGGATATAGTACCTTCACCACCATGTAATCTGCTGGGCCCCACTCTAATTTTTTTATGATGCTCTTAACATAGTATTGTATGCCTATTTTAACTCTTGTGCTGTCTGTTTCATGAGTATTTTCTGCTTGGATTTCCTGGAGCTCTTAACTAGACAGATCATGCCTGCCCAAACAATTTCTGCAATTTAGATAATTTTCTGTTCCTTTAACAGTATGTCCTGAGCCTGAGGCCAACAATTGGCATCCCTGGACTCCCACAATGCTGACCGTCATTCGAGGTTGGACCAGTGGCTTGAAACTCAAGCTAGGCACATGTGCATGCACACCCAAAATTCTGAGAGGAGAAAATAAGAGAAGGGATTGAAATGTATTCATCTGTCTTGGGGGGTGATTTCTCAACTTTTCAACTCGTTGTCTCTGTCTCTCTCTCTCTTCAGTGAGCTTTTCATATTTTGGGAATGCACACACATGCACCTCATGTATCTTTCAAGCCACTAGTTTCTAGGACTCAAACCACACAGTTGGCCATGTGGAATCCAGTTACTTTAATCGACATGGTATTGACTGGCCCTGGGCAATTTTCTTTTTATTTTTTTAAGAGGCCATCAAAGGCATACGCAATAATTCTAAGAACAGTCAATATAATTTTACCAATCAAGAAAGCAAATCAAATGTAATAATCAACAAATTGAAAATACAACTTACAGAATTAAAGAGAAAACTGAAATGTTATATTCATATGACAAGAGACTAAAGATCAGAATATAGAAGAAACTCAAACAGCTCATCAACCATAAAAAAAAAAAAATTAACAATTGGGCTATCAATTCGACCATACAGTTCACAAGTGTATGTATAGAAATGGCTATGGCATACATGAAAAATATTCAATGCCACAAAGAGTTAAGAAAATGAAACTAAAAACCAAGGACATTATCATTTCAACTCCATTAAAATGACTTCTATCAAAAACACAAAGAATACAAGTGCTGGTGAAGTTATGGAGAAAGGAGAACTCTCATGCATGACTGGAAGTGTTGTAAAGTACTACAGCTAATGTGGAAAACAATATGGCAGTTCCTGGGAAAACTAAGAATAATATTACCTTATGATTCAGTAATCTCATTATTCAGTGCATACTAAAAAGAAAAGAAATTAGGTTAAAGAAATGTCCACATTTTCAATGTTTATTTCAGCATTATTCTCAAAGGCTAACATACAACTTAATCTAATTGCTCAAAGAGAGATAAATGTATAAAGAATGGTACAGTGATACAATGGATTACTATTCAGATATACAAAGGAATTACCTCTCATTTTAAACTACATGGAAGAACCAAAAACAAACAAAACATTCTAAATGAAACAAATAACTGAAAAACACACACCACATATTTTCATTAATAAAATCTGAAAGAGTCAATCGTATAGAAATGCAAAATATACATAAAAGAAGTTTGAGAAGGGAAGAAAATGGGTAAATGGGAAAAACATTATTAGATGCAGAAGTACAAGTAGATAAGAAAAATGAATTATAGGATACTATAGCACAGCACAAGAATGACAGTAACAACTTTACATGTATTTCAAAAGAGATGGAGAAGATCCCTTCATGGCTACTGAGAACTAGTGATTTTGGGGGACTAGGAGAAATGAAGATTTTCCACTGATAATTCAGCCTCTAGCCCTCAAACTCGTGTGGTAGGAAGAAGAATTTCCAGCCTCCTGTCTCTGTATCTGTCTTTGTCTCTCACTACCTCTGTCTCTGTCTTCTCATCTTTTTGCAATTTTTCCTTTTTAAAATTTTTCACTTAAGCAGTTTCTGGGCTCTCAGTCCCTCCTTTCCCTTATGTTGTTAATAATCCCCTCTTCCCCTCCCAACCCAGGAGAGGCAAGGGCACAGGCCTCAGAAGACCCCTTCATGGCTACTGAGAACGAGTGATTTCATGTGGCATACTTGCACACCATGGGGTTTTCTAATTTTTGCCAAAAAAAAAAAAATTAGCTTTTGTTTTTTTAAAAAAAAAACTGTTTCTTGGTTGTTTTTGTTGCTGTTGTTTCTCTCTCTCTGTTTCCTTTTCTGCATGCTCCTGGATGCTCAGAATGATCTTCAAGTTTGGTAAGAAACACATCTTTCCATCAGATGTCTAGAAATCACTACAGAACCACAAAAAATATGGGAAAGCAAGAAAAATACCTCTCTCCTAAGGGAAAAGAATGGCTCCTCTTTATCCACAGACAGTTCAATGGAAATCATGGATATGTCTGATAAAGAATTTAGAACATTCATAATGGCAAAACTAACAGAGATGGATGAACAGAGGCAATGAACTGCAGAAGAGAAAGAAAAAAGGAGCTGACCGAGAGCCAGGAGATGAGGAAATTCTTACAAGATCTAAAAGAAGAATTACACACTTTATAAAAGAATCAAATGGAATTGTTAGAGATGAAGACTATAATACAGGAAGTAAAAAATCTCCCTTGAAAGTATTAAAAGCAGACTAGATCATACAGAAAATAGAATTTCAGACATAGAAGTGAAAATTGCTGGCCTAGAAAAATCCAACACAAAGACTGAGAAAATTGACCCAAAATTTGAGAATAATATATGAGAAATACTAGATAACATCAAATGTCCAAACATCCGGATAATTGGCATCCCGGAAGGCAGAGACTCATAAGGGCATTGATAATCTATTCCATGAAATCCTGCAAGAAAACTTTCCAAACCTAGAGAGGGGCACTCAAAGATCCAGTCCCAAGAATTACAAAGGTCTCCAAATAGAATCAACCCAAGAAGATCTTCTCCAAGACACATTTTAGCCAGACTGACCAAAATCACAGACAAAGACAAGAAATTAAGATTGGAAAGAGAGAAACAGAAAGTTCCCTACAAAAGATATCCCATCAGACTAACAGCAGACTTATCATCAGAAACAATGTGAGCAAGGAAAGAATGAGAAAATATATTCAAAGTGTTAAGGGAAAAGATATTACAACTGAGAATACTGTACCTGGGAAGACTGTCCTTCATATGGGAAGAAAAGACAAGAACATTCTCAGATAAACAAAACCAGAAAGAATTTGCCAGCACCAGACCAGATCTCCAAGAAGTTCTCAACGGAGTACTATGTCAGGAAAATTAAATGTAGTCACACAGAAATAAGAGTTCACAAACTAAGAAAATGGCCAACTTAATCATAGGGACAAGTCTAGAGTTGAATATTATAGCCCAGAATTCAATCAGGAAGATTGAACCACAGCAGAAGGTAGATTAAGTACATGAGACTGAACTGGTGAAATAGCATTCTGTGAGTTTTGACTAAAATATTGGTGCTTTTCTTCTAGGCTTTGTTGTCTGGTTTTAAGAGTTTTTGTCATGTCTTGAGCTGTCAATAGTTTCATGTACCTACTATTTGAACAGGATACTAACCTGTTTCCAAGCTTTAAGGAAACTTCCTTACCAATTGAAAATCGCTTCTCTTGAAATTACCAGCTGAACTTGCTATTGAAAGTAGTTAGATTATTTAAGAAATTGTATGATCAGTAAAATGTGGAGGGAGAAGGAATGTAAGACAACTGTAGGCACCATATACGGTGTGAGAAGAGGGTGGGAAAGCGCTGAGGGTTAATCATAGGGGGTATATATATATCTATATATATATATATATAGATAGATATATATACACACACACATATATATACACATATATATATACATATACACACACACACACATATATATATAT
>NW_006159998.1:90608-97814 GCF_000334495.1 Tupaia belangeri chinensis | reverse complement strand
CAGAGTTGTGTTCATGGATATATATATATATATATATATATATATAAAGTATTTAGATTAATTAAGTTCTTTAGTGAATAAATAAAATACGGGGAAAAGGCAGAGAAAGCAACCGTGGATACCAGAGACAGTGTGGGAGGAGGGTGGGATACGGCAGAGGGTGAGAAATAGGAAATCAAGAATGGCAAAAAACCAAAATATACAGGAAATAGGAAATGGAAAATTGTTTGTTGATGATAACACGTATGTTGATGTGCTTGATTGAGCCAATATATAGTGTATTCTAGATGGGAAATCTCATTTTGTTTGCTGTGATGATGTATAGTGAATGAATGTAAATAAATAAATTTAAATTAAAAATAAATAAATGAACTACAAGAGATGAATGCACAAAACAAACTAATCATAAATATTTTAGATGATAGGTGTGTTCATTGCCCTGATTTCATTCTTACACAATGTATACATTTTTTGAACAACCACATCTAGTGCATTTGTGATCCTCATGCAAAAAAACAGAATTATAATAAAAACAAATCTGAAAATTTTGATTTTATTTAATTATCAAACTTATTTGCAATGCATTGTTTATAACATCTTTTATTTTCCTTTATTATTTCAGTGATACATAGTGACATCCCTTGTTTCATTCTTTGATTTTTTTATTTATTTTTCTGTTTTGTTTTGGTTTATCACACTTGCTAATCATATAGTAATTTTTTTTTCCTGTAAATTATATATTCCAGGTACTTTTCATATCCTGGGGTTAAAATTCTGAAATTAAATCAATGCAATCCCTGTTGTTATTAGCATTACAGTGTCAGCATAGTGGCAGATTTACATAGTAATCAAATACAGATCACTGGTAAACAATTTTGGTAAGGGTGTGAAAAAAGGGAATATTCATGCACTGTTGGTGGGAATATGAATTATGTAATATGAAAAACAATATAGAGGTTCTTCAAAAATTTACAAATAGAAATACCATATGATCCAGCAATCCCACTTGTGGGATTTTACCTAGAGAACAGAAAATCACTCAGAGACACACTTGCATATCAATGTTTATTTTCATATTATTCACAACAGATAAGACCTTTAATCAACTTAGCTAACAGTTGTCTAGATTTTTTAAATGTGGCACATGTACACTATGGATACCACTCAACAGGACATTCTTCAATTGAGTGATATCCCAAATTAACCATAAGCCACTCAACCATAAAGAATAGCATGGCCCTACCATATGACAAAAAGTGAATACATCTAGAAGATTTAATGCTAAGTAAAATAATCCAAACTATAAAAAAAGCCTTTGTTCAATAATTGTCAAAAGCCTAAACTCTCTGGCAAAACCAGAAAGATTTGTAGACAAGAGTAGACAGAAGAACATAGATACCAAAAACTGCATGGTATTGGGGGAGGTGATAGTCAGAAGGAACTCAGGAAAAAAAACAATTTAACAGATACACGATTGTATGTTCACAAGGCAAACAGATTATAAAACGGTACACCACACAAGAGGGTAAACAAAATTAAAAAGAGACATTATAATTATACATATATAAACATACATATATAAGCATATATAAAAACATACAAAACACATCCAAATATAGGTATACATATGTTTTAAAAAGCTAGTAGAATAACTATTGAAGGTACACAATAATGTTTTTGGTTGAAAATGATGAATATGGTAATATATTTTATTTGATTATACACATTGCATGTGTGTTATGAAAAACAATACCATACCACAAAAAGATGTACAACAATTTTATAAGGAATTATTTTAAACAATCTATTTAGTAGTAGGGAGGACAGGAAAAATCACGAATGTTTTTCTTTCTGAGGGAAAGATAATTAAGTGCAGATATATAAAGTTTTACTTATTTATTTTCAGAGATATTTTTGCTACACTGCACTCCCCAGAGAGACAGAGATACATAAACCGAGAAATTGTCCCACAGAGGAATGTCCATGCTGCAGTTCTTTATACTCCATTATCCTCTTAGGAGTTTGGGGACACACACACACATATTCAGACTGCAACTGGCCATATGGGAGTCCAGTGACATAACTATCACATCTTCTAGTCTCAAATAAAGATTAATTAACTTGAGTGTTAAATAAATCATTATTCTCTATTGATCTGAACAAATAGCAGGTCACAGTAGACAGTTTATCCCCATTGGTGTCTACTATATTAGGATGAAAAGAGGGATATTTAAATTTTTATGAATATTTTAATCATTAAAAAATTCTATAGTTTTGTGCCAAAAAAGCAAAAGGCATTATGGATGCCTATATTAAACTGATGTGTGGGAGTGTACAAAGCAGTTGAAGTAACATTTAGTACAAGAAGGATTGAAAAATGAGAGACTAACCTCACAGTGGGTGCTGCAGACTCATAAACAGTGTAAAATCAAATCACACCATAAAACCTTGAGAACTTCATTTCTTACACAGCCAAAAAGTTGTAAGTTACTGAAAATTAATAACACTAATACTTATTTTGGATGAATATTTAATGCAAAGCATTTTGAGCATAGTCATAGGTATATAAAATTATAAAAATATTGACCTCTCCAAAATGTTTTATTGGATAGCTAACTAATACTTTCGTTAGAAGTATTTTAGTTATATAAGTACTACTAACTAAGATCAAACTAATTCTTTTATAGTTGCTGACCATAGAGGTGTGACCTGACAACCACAATTTTTTTTCCAGTCTACTTACATCTGAAAATTTACTTTATTTATGAAGTTAATTCTTTCAGCAGCTTTTTCATTGCCTCTTTGACATCTTTATTCCTCAGACTGTAGATGATAGGATTAAGCATGGGAATCACAATGGTGTAAAATATTGACACTATCATGTCATGCTCCAATGTGTAACTGGAACTTGGTCTTACATACATGAAGAGGATTGTCCCATGATAAATGGACACTCCTGTGAGATGAGAACCACATGTAGAGAAGACTTTTTGCCTCCCTTCTGCAGAGCGCATCCTCAGAATGGCCAACAGAATGAAACCATAAGAGATCAGGACAATTAAGATAGTGACAATCTCAATAGAACCCACAAGGTAAAAGAGTAGAAGCTGGTTTATGTGCGTGTCAGAGCAAGAAATAGCAAGGAGAGGAGGGATGTCACAAAAGACATGTCTAATTTGATTGGATGCACAGAAGGACAGGCTGAAAGTGGCCACTGTGTGAACTGTACCATGTAAAATGCCTGCAACATAGGAAGCAATGATGAGCGGCACATAGATCCTGGGTGACATGCTCACCGAGTACAGGAGAGGGTTGTAGATTGCCACATAGCGGTCATAGGCCATGGCAGCCAGGAGAAAGCATTCCGTGGTCCCAAAAGTAACAAAGAGAAGCATCTGTGCTGCACAGCCATAAAATGAAATGGATTTATTCTCTGCCAGGAAATTGACCAACATTTTTGGGGTGACAACTGTAGAATAGCAGGCATCCAAGAAAGACAGAACACTCAGGAAATAGTACATCGGGTTGTGGAGCCGAGAATCCCCAATGACCAATCCAACTAATCCCAGATTTCCTACCAAAGTAAAAAGATAGATTGCTAGAAATAATAAAAATAGGAAGACTTGCATGTGAAAATCATTTGTGAAGCCCATCAGTATAAACATGGTGACTTCAGTCACATTTTTCAAATGAATTACATATGAGCTCATATCTGAGGGAAAACTTGACATTTCACTTATTATAACATTTATAGGTTCTAGTCTAAAGGCAACTTCCTTTGAAAACAGTGTCAATCCAATTTTATTTTATTTTCTATTTGTCCCTTGGGCAGGCATAATTATTTTCTTGATAGTATTGGGACAGACAGTGTTGAAAAAATTGGGTCCAAGTGGATACATTACTCTGTTAAAAAAAAAAAAAAGAAAGAATTTTATTCAGTGGACATGTTAAATTTGTCATATTCAAAATCTGCCAGTTTAATGGATTTAATTTCCAGTTCACTTCTGTCAAATTTCCTATCATCTATATTTTCATGTTACTTCAGTTAAAATTTACAAACACTGTAACAGCTGGTGGTATGATAGATCCCATATTGCCAAGCCCAGTTTGAGTCCTAGATCTACTGGACTGAAAATCACAGCAGACACGTGTGCATGTGTGCCCCAAATCCTGAGAGGATAATCAAAGAGAATGGATTGCAGCATGCCCATGCCAACTAAAGGTGGGGGTGATTTCCCACTTTCTTTCTCTGTTTTCTCTGATGAGGTCATACACCCTATGATAAAAACCTCAACAAACCTGATAATTACCAACACCATTAATCCTAGTTTTCCCTCACAGCCTATGTAATATCTTCCTTAAGTTTCCTTTGGTAAAAAGAGAACGGCCATTCATGTAACAAAAATAGGTTGAATTTAAATGAGAAAATCATTGTGAAATTATTTTATACTTACACACTCTCAGTTATGTAAAATATATAGAAAGATAAAATAGAATACCAGACTTACATATTAATATGTCCTTTTTTATCTTTTATCTTTTTTTTTTTGGAGAGGTTTTTTTTTTTTTCTTTTTATTGAAGAGGGTTTTTTTTGTTTGTTTGTTTGTTTGTTTTTGCTATAGGGCGCGTGCGCTTGCCAGACAGACAGAGAGAGACAGAGAGACAGAAAGCAAGAAATCACCCCCCCCAGGGAAAATGGCCATGCCGCAATCCCTTCTCCTCCATTCTCCTCTCGGGATCTTAGGTACGCACCCACACGCGCCTGGCGTGAGTTTAAGCCACCGGGTCCAGGACTCGAACCACAGTCGACTACGTGGGAGTCCAGCGACATAGCCATTACGCTAACTGCTGGTCCCTCCTTTTTTTAGCTTCTTAAATCAGATATTTTGTGTATTAATGATGGTATGATCCTTGAAAAATATACCAGGCATGTATGTATGCATGCCCAAGCCAGAGAATGGAGGAAAAGGGAGTACAGTGTGGCCAGCTATCCTAGGGGGAGCTTTCTTACTTTTCCACTCTCTTCCCCTCTCTCTATCACTCTTTGATGGGGCACATGTGCCCTGTAGCAAAATTTTTAAAAGAAAAAAAAAATTAAGTGAATTAGTTTCTTTTATCCAAATCATGTCCTATAGGCACAATCATTTAATTCATTATAAGGAACTGGAGGAATAACAGACAAAAAGTGTGGGGGTTAAATACTTTTTTTAAGGTTGTCTCAAAACAGGCATTTCTGTCTACTAGTATTTTAGGAAGTTTGAACAGATTGTGTTTATGTCTCTGTTTTCACTGTGAGAGAGGCAAAAAGACAAACATATAGATTCTAAATTTTAAACAAAACATGCCCATTTTAGACGGCCAAAAATAAATTCAAGCTCTTTAATTATCATATAGCCAGAAAACATAAATTATTAAGTACTCATGTAAACAGTATTAGAAACACTGAGTTCACCAAGAAGGAAAATGGATGGCAGATGGAGGTACTGCTATAAAATGCAATGCTCTGAGAGGAAGTCGAGGTAGAAAGGTTACTGGCTCACAAATGTGGACCTCTATGACTAGTCGGGCGTACATGCAGGCACCATGACTTGGGTTGGCTGAGGCTGAAGGTAGATTGCAGTGCAATCTCTGTTTGAGATGCTCTCTATTCTCTCTCTCTCTCTTCCTCTCATTAATGAAATTTATAAATAAACTTAAAAATATAGGAAACGCTATGATATCAGCAACTATGTTATTAAGTTACTAGGGGGTAAGAAATTTTGTGTCCATCATCTGTGTAATCCACATAACCAAGGCAAAATGAACAATTCAGCATCCTTTTAGAGATGAGAAAATTAGGTCCAACCAGACACATAACTTGACCAAGATCACATAGTTAGTAGAAAGTGAAGATTCAAGTCAAGGTATCTCTGACCTCATACTCTAAGCTATTTCCACTTGACCGTATTGTATACTCATTGTGATGTGTTGTAACAATGGAATCATATGCTTTAGAAATAACACAAAATCACCTACCATATTTGAATAATTTTATAAAGCTATCAAGCTTAAGTATATCATGAAAGAATTCAATAAAACTGGCTTTTATATCAACTTACTAACTAGTAAATAAATTTACTATTCATTATGCATTTTCCTTCCACAAGAAATAAAATTACCACTAAGTAGCATCTAACCAATATCTCATTGAAAGTTAATTTCTCTCCATTTATTTATTTTCTTATGTTATGAATATATCCTCCTAATTTTACTCTGCCTATTCTGCTTGTCTTATCAAATAAATTAAAGGGCTAAATTTTGTAGGGCCTCCTATTTCCTAGAAGGTGTCTGATTCAATTTGGACAACGACTAAAAGTTAAGTAGAATCATCTCTTTCATATTTAAATAGTAAAGCATATACTTTAGTTCTAAATTTAAACTATAGCTTTAAACTGTTTCCTAAACAATGAAAATCCTCTCCTCTTACCTTGGAAATGAACTGTTCCCACAACTAAAGTATGTCTGGAATATTCATATTGTCATTTTTTATAGCAGACCTTTGAGCTTTTCTGACTTCCGCAGGAATACTCCTAAGAGAATACACACTAATTCTCTTCTGGGAAATGAAAAGTATCAAGACAATTGTGCCTTCTTTCACAGTAAACAAGTAAATGACCATGTTTATCATACTTCCAATGAAAAAGGTTATGAATAGAATTGAAAAATAAATCTAATTGTACAAGGTATAGTTGTAGCTCTGATACTATTTATCTATGTGCTATTGGGTTGGTAATGTAAATTCTCCAAAATCCCATTTGCTCTATTCAGAAATGTAATCTACTTTAAGTCTATCAAAATCCTGCATCGAGTAAATTCTTTTTTTTTTTTTTTTTGGAATGCCATGCATGTCAGTCAATACAGAGGCATCGATCTCCCCGCTTTATCATTCAAAGTCTTTTCCATGCATTTCCCAATAATTATTATTATTATAATTTTTTAAAACAGTCAATCACTATTTCTCATTTTGCTTGTTAAAAGACTTCACCCATCATGAAATACTTCCCAGACCAGTCCAGTTGAGAATACTATACACGTCATCTTCAACAGATAATAAACCATATCTGTTTCTCACTAACATCCCCTCTATTGTTCACTTTCTATCTTTCTCTATCCTCTTCTCTTTTTTTTTTTATAGTTTATTTTTTATTATAATTTTTTTTTCCCAT
>NW_006159998.1:64734-88675 GCF_000334495.1 Tupaia belangeri chinensis | reverse complement strand
GTGGAGGGGCGCTGGCCAGGCCATTCCCGGCGTGCGGCTGCGCTGGGGCGCGGCGTGAGCCCCACCCGCCGAGTAAATTCTTAGATAATTCAAAATGGACAAGGAACTGCTAACCCAACAATAAAAAAAACCTAATTTAAAAAAATTGGGCCAAGGACCTTAAGATATCTCTCAAAAGAAGGTATGGATATGACGAATGAGCAAGTGAAAAGATAGTTTACATCATATGTCAGGGAAATGTAAAATTAAACAGTGAAATACCACTCAAACCTATCACAATGTCCAGAATTTGAAACACTGGCAACACAAAACAAGGGTGTGCATCAAAGTAGGAATACTCGTTCATTGCTATTGGGGATGCAAAATGGTACAGCAACTTTGAAAGGCAATTTTGAGGTTTCTTACTAAACATCGTTTTATCATTCAGCCATCATATTCTTTGGAATTCATGTACATGAATGGGTTAAAAACTTACTTTCATCCAAAATCCACCAAGTTATGTTATAGCAAGTTTATTTAAAGTTGTCAAAACTCAAGAGCAACCGAAATGTCCTTCAGTAGACTAATAAATGGAATCATAAATGATCATATATCCAGACAAAAAGTGCTATTCAGCACTATAAAGAAATGAGTTATATCAAGTTATGGGGGGAAAAATGGTGGAAATTTAAATACATATTACTGAGCAAAATAAACTAATGTCCAATTAGTGAGTGGAGAAACTAATTGTGTTACATCCATATAATAATGGATGTATGTTCAGTATATGTAAGAACATAATACTATAGTCAAGTACTGGAATGGACTTCAAATATATCGTGGAAAGGCCAAGCTCATTCCCCAGGGAGAGTGGCCATGCTGCAATCCCTTCTCCTTCTCTTGAGACTTTGGGCAGACATGCACACATGCCACACTTGAGTTTTAAGCCATCAGGTTCAGGACTCAAAACACAGTTATCTACATGGGAGTTCAGTGATGTAGCCGTTACACCATCTGCTGCTCCCTGGAAAAAATTGTTTTATAATTAAAAAATATTATTTACAGTAACATTAATTTGGGAAAAAAAGAGACTAGTAGTCTGTCCCTTAATAAAGAAAAGATAATATGATTAAAATGTGGAGGATTCTTCATTGCTATTTTTTTTAAAAATTTGACTAGAGAGAGACAGAGACAGAGAGAAATAGAGAAAGAGAGAAAGTAAGCTACCAGGTCCATGACTAGAATGGTGGTCAGCCATGTGGGAGTGTCCAGAGCCTTAACCACCACGCCACCTCCTGTTCCCCCTTGTTTGTTTTTAATTTGCAGATGGATTGCTTGACAGAGAGGGAGAGAGAGGAAAATGAGAAAGCACCTTTCATCTCTCCCTCCTTTCTGGATTTTGAGCTCCCACATAAAGGGACCTGGTGAATTTTTCTATCTATCATTCCAGGACTCAAACGTTGCAGTTGGCCATGTGGAATCCAGATCCCTTAACCACCTTGCCGTGCATCAATCTAAAAATGTTCATTTTAATCTATTAGCGTAACTCTGCTCTGTATTTTCGCTACACGAAGGAAAAATTGGTACAATTCCTTTGCTTTCTACTAATTTCAAATTGTTAAATGTGTTCATATATTTCACATATATGTGCATTCACATTTTTACACATACATATGCACAGAAGCTGATTCAAATTGATATATGTGAAAATAAAACAGAAGCATATATCTACATAATCTTACTTTAAAATACTGTACTTTTTAAAAATATCTATTTTTTTAATATTTTTTTTTCTTTTTTCTTTCTTTCCTTTTTTTTTGTTTTACATTCAACCACAGTGTGTCATTACAAAGTAATAAATGAATTTTTCTATCATGGATACATGGTATGTTTATTCAATCAGATATTACCATACACACATTACCATCAACAGATAATTTTCCATTTTTGTGTTTCCTAATAAACTCTATTTAACTTGACAAGTAGTCTATCTTAGTTTTGATTACAAATAGGACATGACTTTTGCCACCAAGATGTCATTAATAATTTATTGATTACATGAGATACTAAAGAGTTTGTGCACTGCATTTTCAGATTTATTTAAAAAATAAACATACATACAGAAAAAAAAATTATTTGGGCATATCCACTTCAAATTGTTAACAATGGATATCTATGTAAAATTAAGGCTTTGTTATATTTTTCTCTTTGTTCTCTTATTTTCCCACTTCTATAATCACCATTTACTGATTTAACAGTTTAAAAGGTAATTAAAAATGAGGCACTATCCCCCAAAAGAATATATTTGTAAATATATCCAATTAATTTGATCAAATCTGACCATCTAGTGCAGAGAAAAAGAACAATTGAATAAATTTAGACAATTTCTTATAGTCACTGGTTTCTGACTCCAATTTAAAGCAATTGGCTCTATCCTTAGGTCCCTGCATTTATAACAATATAATCACAGCTATGGTTTACCTACCATAGACAATGTGTTCAAACTCTTACATGTCTTATTTATATTGAATTATTCTATATCTCTAGAATACACAAAATGTTTTTTCAAAATATGCATGTAGCATGTGACTATAAAATTAAGAACATTAATATATACAATATTTTAGCAGGAAACTTTACATTCTTAAGTCTGTTAAATGTTTCTTTCCTGAACCTCTCCTATCTACCCTCTACTATCCACTCCCGTCTCACACAGTCTCTGATATCTATACTCCCTACTATTTTATCTTTGGATCTTTCAAATTTTGTCATAGAGTGAAGACAGATGATATTTATTAAGCCAGAATATACAGTATTTGTCTTTCATAGTCTGACTTAATTTGCATAGCAATAAATATTTTATATTCGTCTACTTTGTATCAAATGACAAGGTCTCACTGTTCCTTATTGCCCAGTAGTATTCCATAGTGTATACATGTGAAGTTTTTCAATCTAGTAGTTCTTGGGCACTTAGTAATTGTCGTAATTCTACGTAAACATGGATGTACAAGTGTTTTCCTGTTCTTCGGGTAAATATCAAGGAGGAGAATTATTGGTCATGAGTCGTTCTATTTGTAGGATTTTGAGAAACATTCAGATTGTTTCTCCCACAGTGGCTGTGCTAATTTACAGTTCTATCAACAGTGTATAGTGGTTCCCTTTTCATCACAGCCTCCCCAGCATTTATCATTATTTATTATTCTGATTATAGCCATTCTGAGTGTGGTTAAGTAATATCTCATTGCAGATTTAGTATGCATTTATCTTATGATAAGAGATGTTTAACATTTTTTTCGTAGGCACTTCTGCCATTTGTATGTCCTCCTTAGAAAGTTGTCTGTTCAGCTCATTTGCCCATTTTTAAATTGGATTATTTGTTTCTTTTATGGGTGAACTTCTTGAATTCCTTATATGTTCTGGTTATTAATTTCTTATCTGAAGTATAGTTTGCAAATTTTGTCTCCCATTCTGAAGGTTGTCTTTTCACTCTAATTATTGTTCTTTTCTGTGCAGAAGCTTTTAAACTCGATGTAATCTTATTTGTCAATTTATTGGATTATTGCTCTACTTTGGGGTCTTAACAAATCTTTACCTCTTCCAGAATCTTCAAATATCTCCTGTATGTCTTATAGCAGTATTTTTATAGTTTAGGGCTTTACATTTAGATCGTTAATCCAATTTTAGTTTTCTTTTTTGTTTTGTTTTGTTTGTTAATAATGAGAGCTATGGATAAGTTTTATTTTTCTTCAGGTGGATCAAGTCTTTAATATCACTTACTGAAAATATGTTCTTCAATGCTATCACTAAGAATTCAAAGTGGTATTATTTTCAAAAGTAGAAAAATTAGTTCTATTACAGAAATCTTGAGAAAGAGCAGAGCATCTTTAGAGAGAGCAAAGCATTAGAACATCACATGTTCTAATTTCAAATATATTACAATGCTACTTTAATTAAATAATATGACACTGCCATATAAAGGATCTTCAAAAAGTTTGTGGAAAGCACTGACAAAAGAGTCATGTTTGAGGTTAAAAGAAACTGCTGTCAGAACAACACAATTAATATAAAATTGAATCAAGACATACTACAACAACCATTAATGGGTCTTGAAAAGTTTATCAGGACAATTCCTCAAATAATTAGCAGTTTACAATGTATAACTTCTTTTGAGAAGGGAAAAGATGGAGCCAGTAGATGGCATAGTGGTTACATTGCTGGACTTCCACATGGCCGATGATGATTCTAGCCCTTTTTCCAGTGGCTTGAAAATCAAACTTGGAGCTGGTGTGTGTGTGTCCAAGATTCTCAAAGGCGAATGGAGGAGAAGGAATTGCAGAATGGTCACCCCCCCCACCCCTGGCAGGTGATTTCTCACTTTCCCTCTCATTGTCTCTGTCTCTTTATGGCAAGCACAAGGGCCTGAAGGCAAAATCTTTTACCCCACCCCCTCCGAACTAAACAAAGAAGAATGAAAGAAACAATGTTGAGGTTGATGTCCACAGTGGCAGACCATACACATCAATATCTGAGAGAAAGTTATTCCTGTTTATGCCTAACTGAAAGGGAATGATGATGAAAAAACATTTGGTAAAATTCAACCAGAGTGTCCAATTGAAATGTTAAACAAGTGGGATCAAGATCCTAAAGCATTTCTCCAAAGAGTTGGTACAGGTGGCAGTAAGTAGCTTTCCCAATATGATCCTGAAGACAAAGCTCAGTCAAAGCATTGGCCACCAAAAGATGGAAGTGGTCTAGTCAAAGCCAAGGTCATGGCAACAGAGTCTTGTGATGCTCAAGGCACTTTGTGGATGACTTTCAGGAGCACCAAAGAACATTAACATCTGATTATTATAAAGTGCTTTGAGAAAATTAGCCAAAGCTTCAGCAGAAAAATGCATGAGAATCTTAATCAGAGCTCACCACCATGATAATTCTCCAGAACTAGTAATCTATCAAAAAATGGCAATTTTGTGAGAATTTCAATATGAAATAATGAAATACCCACATCACAGTACTGATTTGGCTCCTTTGGCTTTTGTGTTTCCTAATCCTAAAGAAGGTTTACAGGACACTCATTTTTCTTCACTTAGTAGTGTAAAACTTGCTACATTGGCATGGTTAAATCCCAGGATCCTCAGGTACTTAGAGGTAAATTAAATAACTGGTATCATTATTACAAAAATTGATGGAGCTTATTTTGAAGATTAAAGTTTTCTTTATTTTTTTTACACATAAAATTTTTTTAGTTTATTAATCTTCTCATGAAAAATAGACACAATCATGGCAGATAGTCATTGCAGAATCTTTACTCCTTCGACTTTTTGCCAGCACCAACATTGACCTTTGCAGTCCCCCTGACTTCCTTCATTCTGTTCTTGCATTCCTTTCACTGTTTTCTTGACATCTTTTTCTTCTCATAAAGACCATGTCTTGCAAGTCTATGTTTGGGTTCATTTTTCTTATATCATCCAAAGAATCATAAATCATGCCAAAGTCAGTTCTCTTGCCACCACTGACGTGGGTTCTGAACCCAAACACAAAGATGACATCTGCTGTGGTCTTGGACATCTTTGCTAGTTTTTCCCGAATTTCTGTCTTAGGTACTGTTGCCTTCCCAGAGTGAAGGACATCAATGACTATTTGTTTCCTCTGAAGTAGTCAGCTGGTCATGAATTTCCTGGTTTGGATAGTTACTGTGTCATTCGTGATGGCGGTATATCCTCAAGCAGCCAGGGAGAAGAGCTAATATTTATTTTTTATGTTTGTAGTTTAATTCCATTTTTCATGAATTTGGTGAATTACCATAGCAGACAATAAAACTAGAAAAAAAAAAAAACTCAGAAACAATCCCTACATACCTCTTCCTCTCTCCTTCTGGCTCTCTGTTTCTCTGGCAAGCATAAGCACATTTTGGCAAAATAAAACAAAACCAAAAAGCTCTTCTTTGTTAAGAACTTAGACATAAAATGCACACATCATCCAAGGCTTTTACAGGATCAGGATCATCGACTTTCCTGACTTCTACCACCCTTTGCTCCACTACAATGGCCATGATGAAATAAATGACAATCAAGGGCATAAGAAAATGATGCAGTTAGTTGGTAAACAGATGTACGAGACTGCTGTTCCTGTAATGCAGTGTACTGCTTTATACTAATTTTTTAAAGTGACATTCCATTCTAAAATAATGATAAGAATATAGTGTAGTACATACACAAATCTATAACATAGTCATTTATTATCAATATATCAGGTATTATAGACTGTACATAGTTGTACTGCTAGAGTTTTATCTGACAGGCAGTGTGATAGGTTTATTAATTCCAGTTGAACCATAAACATGAGCAATAGGTTGTTCTATGAAGAGAGCACACCTGTGATATTGCTAAGTAATGAGTTTTGAGCTCCTTTGTAATCTCATGAGCCCACATACACTCAATGATGGAATGTCACATGTGACACGTGACATGGAATGTACATGTGACAGGACATCATTGTAGAGACTACACACTGTTACGTGCTACATGGTTGTGCAATATAATGAGATTAAGTTATTTTCAACACAGGTGCTAAAATGTACAATAGGAAAAGAATAACCACTTCCATTAATTATATGGAGATAATGGAATAAAATATGCAAATTACTAAAATTAGAACTTTGTCTTCTGCTGTAAAAAGAAATTCAAAATGAATTAAGGGTTTAAACATAAGTTCTGAAACTGAAATTCCTACAAAACATAAGCAAAAAACTTCAGGACTTTGAATTCAGCAGTAATTTTCTGGATATGGCATTAAAAAATAAGCAATAACAAACACAAATTACACAAGTGGGAACTACATCAAACTAAAAATCTTATGCACCCCAAAGGAAATAATTAGCAGTGTGAAAAGCAACATACAAAATAGGAAGAAAAAATTTTAACCATGTGTCTGGTAAGGGGTTAATATTTAAAAAGTATAAGGAACTCCTACAGGTTAACAGCAAAACAGAAAAAAAAATATTTTAACATGAGCTAAAAAATTAAACACAATGGATCAGCAATTAGTGTGGTGGTTAAGACACTGAACTTCCACATGACTGGCCATGGTTTGAATCCCTGACTTTAACAGCTTGACAATCAAGCCAGGTATGATGGATGCATGCCCAAAATCCCAGGAGGAGAATGGAAGAGAAGGGATTGCAGTGTGGCCATTACCTTCAGAGGAATAAGGGGGGATCACTTCTTGCTATCTCTCTCTCTCTCTGACTCTCTCTAGTGAGTGCACATGGCCTATGGCAAAAAAAACTAAAAACAAAAGAAAAAGAAAAAGAAAAAAAGAAACATTTTTATTCAATGAAAAATGCAAATGTCAAAAGGTGTATGCATATTCACCACTAATCATCAGAGAAATGAAAATTCAAAATATTTTAAATCCCAAGCCAAAGAACTGTATTCATTAAAAAAATAGGATTAAGAGGGCAAGTGGTTTGCATAGTCATAACATGACTAGATCTACATGGGAAAGATCCTAGGTTCATGTCCTGGAACCTCTTCAAGCATACCAGGCACACTCACATATTTTCATGATGTGGGTTGGCTGAGACTTGAGGTGTATCATGACATGAAAACTCTGTTTCAGGTACCTGTCCCTTCCCGTGTATGTTTGTGTGTGTGTGTGTGTGTGTGTGTGTGTGTGTGTGTCTTTCTAATGTAATTAATTAATATACTTTCAAAAGTATAATAATAGGTCCAAAATGTGGTGTGGAGTTTACGGCAAATGATCCCACATGATTGACTATGCAGTTCGAGTCCTGGACCTGACAGATTGAAAATCACATGAGGTGGTGCTTGTGT
Source organism: Tupaia belangeri chinensis (assembly GCF_000334495.1). Lineage (NCBI taxonomy): Eukaryota > Metazoa > Chordata > Mammalia > Scandentia > Tupaiidae > Tupaia > Tupaia belangeri. The sequence goes on along the minus strand of NW_006159998.1, from coordinate 80,861 downwards.
ATATGAACCCAAGAACCCTAGAGGAGAAATGATTATGACATGGCCATTCCCCCTAGCGGGGGAAAAGAGGATGAGTTCTCTCTTTACCTGTCTTTCCATCTGTCTCTCTGGCTGGTGCATGCATCTTACAGCAAAATTAAAAATAATGAAAAAAAAAATGTAACAAAGTAGCAGCATGCAGTTTCTTACTGCAGAACTATTTGCTTGGTTGTTACAAAGTAAATTATTTTGTTGCCATTTTGAACCAGAAGGTAATTAAAGCATAGTCCCTGTGGAGTGTCTCCTGTGGTTTTCATCAACATTTGAACGAGTATATATAAACAATCTTAATTAGCCATATTCAGTGTGCCTAAACCTTCTTTTGCTATTCCACAGGTAACAGAAAATTTCAATAACTTGAAAAATATTTTAGAAGTTATAACCTAAAATGTCAATATGCTGCTATTTTTTTTTTCTTTTTACATAGCATTTTAGCTACTAAACACTGTAACACTTTCCTTTTGCATGTGAGTAATGAGTACATTCCTCAACATCTGATTTTTCAGTGATCTGTATAAGAATTAAAACTGACCCTGGAAAACAAGAAAAATATAAAGTATTGAAATCTTTTTGTAGAGCTGAGAGTGTTTCCAATGGAGCATGTGTTTTCAATGGAGCATATGTTTTCATTTTTCTGATCGATAAAGAGAGTTCAAAGTAACAATAATCATAAATACTCAGTAGAGCTATCTAGGGTCTTATATTTTGATATAGTATGAAAACCAATCAATTTCTTCTTTAAATTTATCTTCTGCCAAAGAAATCTAGTAGTCAACTAGATTACAACTTACTTTATACAGTTCATTTAGTTTTAATAGTTTTGAAATATCCAAATGAATAAAGAATCATGTTTTGCTTTATTTCCACGGTATTGGATATGGAGTTCAGGTGTGGAACAAAGGTATGGTATGAAAGGAGTTCATGAAAAATATTAAAACTTCATCCAGTATGGGAAAGACCTGACATTCAATGTTGGTTTTGGAAATTATTAGCTATGAAAATTGCTATAAAGATGAAATTAATGTGCTCCTAAGTTTATTCCTGTAGAAAGTGCTGATTTAAATGGCTGCAATTTCTCTTCACTTTTCCAAATTTTATGTTTCATCATTAAGAACAAAATATTTGGGGACCAGCAGATGGCATGGTGATTAAAAGTGCTGGATTCCCACATGGCTGACTACAGTTCGAGTACTGAATCTAGAGGCTTGCTTTCCCACTTTCTCTCTCTCCTTCTCTGGTCAAATTGAAATTTAAAAATGTATAAATAAAGTTAAATAAAATAATTCTTTTTAAAAAAGGAACAAAATATTATAAGTTTTCAACTTTCTATTAAAATTTAGTTTCATAGAATTAGATTTACATTAATTTTTAAGAGTTTTTCACTATAGGGAGTGTGTGCTCACCAGAAACACAGAAAGAGACAGAGAGACAGAAAGCACGAAATCAACCCCCAGTGGTGATGACCACACCACAATCCTTTCTCCTTTATTTTCCTCTAAGGATCCTGGGTACGCACACACACACATGCCCAGTGTGGGTTTAAGCCACTGGGTCTGGGACTCGAACCACGATCAACTACATGGGAGTCTAGTGACATAGCCATTAAGCCAACTGCTAATCTTGAGGTTTACATTAATTTTAAGAGTTGGTCTTTTATTGTAAATCTTTAAGATCATAATCATTTTTCTGTTTAGAACTCAATATCTCATGTACTAGTATTCGTTTAGCTCTGCTCAAAACAACTTTTCTTTGGGTATCTGATGGAAATATCTACGTCAAGAGAAATTTAGCTATAATATCTTATTAGCCTAAAGAGACTAATGTAGAAAATGGAATTGTGGTACTATACATGGGTATTCTTGGTATCTAATGAACACATAAATCATAAAACTTTATTCTCTAAAGAATAATTGAGAAACTGAGCCTGGGTATAGAAAAAAACAAATCACACACAAAATGATTTTCATTAGATTTAATCCTGTTAAAATAGTCTGTAGATCAAGCAGAATTCTACACACTCTATAATTAAAATTGTTTTAGACTCCATTTCATTAGCATAATTTGTCTTTCAATGCTTACGCCAGTCTTATAAAGTGAATATTAGTATTATTGACCTACAGCTCTGTAGATTATAGTGTATCATGGCACACAATACCAGATTTATTTAGAATTCTGTCATTCTATTTCAGTGCTTTGTCTCCTCATTTTTGCATGTAGAATAAGTTTTCCCCATTTCTGTTATGTTTTAATGTTATTTATCAATAATATAAAAGGAGCTACTAGAATTCTGTGACAAATTAACTAGTTGACCAGATGGCTTTAGCATTGGCATAAGGTCAGCCAATGCATGAATAATATCCTCCATATGATACGATTATGCCATGAACGTAACATATATAGTTCACATTTCATCAAGCCATAGTTATATCCATTCTTCTTGTAGTAACATCTACTGTAATTTTATTAAATTCTTCAAGATTTTTCTGAGATTTGAACATGAAGAACACCACTGAAGTTACCATGTTTATACTGAAGGGCTTCACAGATGACCTTGAACTGCAGAAGATTCTCTTCTTCCTGTTCTTAACAATCTACCTCTTTACCCTCGTGGGGAATGTAGGACTGGTTGTATTGGTCATTGGGGATTCCAGGCTCCACAATCCCATGTACTACTTTCTGAGTGTGCTGTCTTCTGTGGATGCCTGCTATTCTTCAGTTATTACTCCCAACATGTTAGTAGATCTTATGTCAGAGACCAAAGTAATTTCATTCCATGGCTGTGCAGCACAGATGTTTCTCGCCGTAACTTTTGGGACCACGGAATGCTTTCTCTTGGCTGCCATGGCCTATGACCGCTATGTGGCGATCTACAACCCTCTCCTGTACTCAGTGAGCATGACACCCAGGGTCTATGTGCCGCTCATCATTGCTTCCTACGTTGCAGGCATTTTACATGCTACTATACACACAGGGGCCACCTTCAGCCTGTCTTTCTGCGCATCTAATGAAATCAGACATTTCTTTTGTGACATCCCTCCTCTCCTTGCTATCTCCTGTTCTGACACTCACATAAACCAGCTTCTACTCTTCTACTTTGCTGGTTCTATTGAGATTGTCACTATCCTGATTGTCCTGATCTCCTATGGTTTCATTCTGTTGGCCATTCTAAGGATGCGCTCTGCTGAAGGGAGGCGAAAAGTCTTCTCTACCTGTGGTTCTCACCTAACTGGGGTGTCCATTTTTCATGGGACTGTGCTCTTTATGTATGCGAGACCAAGTTCTAGCTACACTTTGGAGCATGACATGATATTGTCAATATTTTACACCATTGTGATTCCCATGCTGAATCCTATTATCTACAGTTTAAGGAACAGAGATGTAAAAGAGGCAATGCGAAAAATGCTTGGGAAATTTTGGTTTATCAATAAAATGTACTTTTCACTCTGAAGCTGAACGGAAAAGAACTGAGAGTGATATTCTGTTCTTCATTATCAACAAGATATGATGAGAATATTTACTTTAATTGATCACTTTAATTCTGTTCTTAAATATTTTAAAATAAATTGTAGGCAGCTCTTTACCAAACTGTTTTATATGTGGAAAAAATTAAGTATTGTTTATTAACTTTTTATTATATTCATATTGATATATGTATATACACATTATATAGATAGATGATAGATAGATAGATAGATAGATAGATGTATTTATACATATATAAACACAGATGTTGATTCTAATTGACATATATGATAGTTAAACCCATTGGAATATATTTATGTAATCTCTATTTTAAAATGCTTTGTATTGTGTTCTCTTGTCTCTATATATCTCTAAGAGGAAGGTATCATAGTTCTAAATACAAAATAGAAGATTATTTAATGCTAATGAAATATGTCATTACTATGTTTTTACTTACACGGGGTACAGAAGAGTTTGTACAATGTGTTTACATTTCATTTTTTAAAATACATACTCATTGGGAACCAGCAGCTAGTGTAATGGCTATGTCACTGGACTCCCAAGTAGTCGACCGTGGTTCACGTACCGAACTGGGTGGCTTAAAACTCAGGCCGGGCGTGTGTGCATGCGTGCCCAAGATCCCAAGAGGAGAATAGAGGAGAAGGTATTGCAGCATGGTCATCACCTCTGGGGGTTGATTTCTCGCCTTCTGTCTCTCTGTCTCTCTCTGTCTGTCTGGCGAGAACATGTGTCCTATAGCGAAAACTTCTCCAAAAAAAAAATACATACAAAATGTTTTGGAGGATTGCATCTCAACATGTCAACAGTGATTATTGGTGGATGTGAAATTAAGGATCTTCCCTTTGGCCTTTATTTTTTTTTTTTAATTTGCAGTAGCAACCTTTTTTATTTTTTCATTGAAAATGTTATTAAAAATGAAACACTGAAATTAAAAATATAATTTTACAGTTCTGTTTCACTAGATTGATCACAGAACACCTAATCCAGAGAAAAACCACCACTCACATAAGTTAAGACAATTTTTTGTAGGGCCACTGGTATCTGTCTCCAGTTTAAAGCAATCTGGGAACCAGCAGGTAGCGTAATGGCTATGTTGCTGGACTCCCACGTGGTCAACCACGGTTTGCGTCCCGGATCTGGTGGCTTAAAACTCACGCCGGGCACGTGTGCGTGCATGCCCAAGATCCTGAGAGGAGAATGGAGGAGAAGGGATGGTGGCGTGGGCATCCCCCCTGGGGGTGATTTCTCGCTTTCTGTCTCTATGTCTCTCTCTGTCTGGCGAGCCCGCGCACCCTATAACGAAAAGCCTGTCAAAAAAAAAAAAGCAATCTAATCCACCCTTAGGTCCATGCATTTGTAGCAATACAATCCAGCTGTGGTTTAGCTACCACACAGAGTGTGTTCAGTTTCCTAGGTATTATTAACTCAGCTGATTTGGAAAAAGTGTGTTTTTTTCTTTTCCTACTATATTATTCAGAGTATGGGCATAGTTGTTTTTTTGCTTTTCGGTTTTTTTTTTTTTTTTTTTTTTTCCAGAGAGCATATACACTTGCCAGAGTGAGAGAGAAAGATAACAGGAAAGTGAGGACACCTCCTCCATGGGGAATGATTACTTCAGAATCACTTCTTGTCAACTTCTCCCCCCTTTCAGGAATATACACACAAATGCCTAACATGTTTCTCAAACTGCCAAATCTGATACTTGAATCACTGCAGTTAGGCATGTGGGATCCAGTCCCTTAGCCACTAGGTCATGGGCTGGCCCAAAATCCATTCTTAATTCCTCACAGAATGTTGAGACTAGACATTGGCATTTATCAATTCAATCTTAAACTCAATAAAAAGAAAGCATAATTCAGAGAGTTTAAGATACAGCTTGCTGGCAGAATTGGCTCTTCTTAAAACTGTGCCCAAGCTATCTTTTAATAGTTTGTATCAGGGCTCCCTCCCACAGTTTGATGTTTTAGAATTTGATCTTTGTGGACAGTGATCAGATGTCCCCTAAAATTCACATGTGGGAACTTTATTGTGTTGATTGTTTATTAAACGTGTTAACTGAGCACTTGAACACATAATCTCTTTAAGTACTTCCTTCTGCTGTTTTGTGATGTATTTGGACTCTGCAGCTAATCAGAACTGTGAGTCAGAATAAACCTGTATTCTCTTAAATTCATTCAGTCTCAGTTATTTCTGTTAGAAATGCAATAATGACCCAAAACACCATATTCATAAAATTCCCTGGCCCCGACTACATTTTTGACTCTCTTTTCCTTTGACCCCTCCACTCAGTGATCTTACAGGTGCCAACGTTCTTCACTTCCCAGACAAAAAAATAACAGCCAAGAAAATGGTTTCTGCTATGCTCATGTTTAGTCTGGCTTCCACTACACCTCGTTTTCATTGCAAATAAATGTCTTCTTCAATGATCACCTTAAGTGATAATGTTTTCTCTTCTTTCGTTTGATTTCTGCTTTTAATTATTTGTTAATGCATTTTTTCCTCAGGTACTCCCTGAATTTATTAATTATGGCAGAATAATACCCTTAGAACATGGAGTACAAGCAAAAGATACTGTCCTAAAATACGATTAATACATGTAAATAACACCTCAATGGTGCAAGTACAAAGCATGTTTTAAAACAGTAGATTCCTACATAAAAGCTCTGGATTTGCTTTCTCTTGTCTGGATGGTTCTTTCTTCTCATATCACATGACTCTTTCCTCAAAATATCATCATTGATAATGACAAGCTATGTCATTGATACCCTTTATCTGTGTATCCAAACCATGCAAGAAAGGAGTGCACTTTTGTATATGTGTGTTTATATACCTATATCTATATCTATCTATGTCTATATCTATATATCTCCTATTTATCATTGAAGAGATGCTTAAGCACAACTCAAAATCACAAGGAAAAATAAATTGTATACTTTAAAATTTTAAAGTCTGGATTATAGAAATAATCACAAATATTGTTTACAAAGGTCATAAGCTTCATAAAATAAATAAAATTATTCATCTAATGAATTAACAAATAATGAGTGGGCAGAAAGTCATAATGTACTTTTGCATAGAAAAAAGAAAGGCCGAAGTGGGATTGAAGATCTGCTTCTAGCTCTGACTTTGGCCCTATGTGTACACTACGTGTACAAGTTGATACAATGGAAATCAAACAAACAAACAAACAAAATAAACAGGAAGGAATACAAAGGCATTGCAAGGAAAAACAAAAGAGATTCCATAAAAACGATGACTCTAGTTCTTCAAAGACATTCCCAAGAAAAGATACTAAGGAAGGTGGGTCTAAAATCACATCAAAGAACTTTGAGAAAAATGCAAGAAAATCTGGGGGAAAGGGTGTAAAGCAGTTCAAGAATAAGCAACAAAGGGACAAAGCACCTAAGAACAAATTCCAACAGGCAAATAAATTCAAGAAGAGAAAGTTCAAGTCAGACTGTCAAAGTGATGACTCAATACCCAAGAAACTCAAATGGGATGATTTCAAAAAGAAGAAAGAACTGAAGCAGAGCAGGGCAACTTAATGATAAAACCAATGATATTATTGCTCAGCCCAAACAGATCTGGAAGTTTTTTTGAGTTTTTTTTTTTTTGTTTGTTTTGTTTTTTTGTTTTTTTTTGAGAGATTTTTGCTATAAGGCCCATGTGCTCAGCAGAAAGACAGAGAGACAGAAAGTGAGAAATAGTGAGAAATCATCCCCTGGGGAGATGGCTATGCTGCAATCCCTTCTCCCCCATTCTCCTCTCAGGACCTTTGGCATGCATGCACACGCACCCAGTGTGAGATTAAGCCATCAGGTCTGGGACTCGAACCACGTTCGACTACATGGGAGTCCAGCGATGTAACCATTATGTCATCTGTTGGTCCCAGATCTGAAATATTTTAAGAAAGAAAGACTATAGGAACCAGCAGTTAGCGTAATGCTTATATTGCTGATCTCCCATGTAGTTGACCATAGTTCTAGTCCCGGACCCGGTGCCTTAAACCCATGCCGGGCATGTGTGTATGCATGCCCAAGATCCCAAGAGGAGAATGGAGGAGATGGGATTGTGCCGTGGTCATCCCCACTGGGGGGTGATTTCTCACTTTCTGTCTCTCTGTCTCTCTCTGTCTTCCTGGTGAGCATATGCACCCTATAACAAAAACCTCTCCAAAAAAAAGAAAGAAAGATTATGGCAAAAAAATAAATAAAAAAGAGTGAAGTTGATGAATGACTTACAGAAATTGATTCAAGGAAAAATTGAAACTATTGGATTTGCACATGATTCAGCTGGGGTGATTCAGTGTTACATTCAGTATGGTGATGAAGAACAGAGAAAACAAGCTTTCAAAGAATTCTGAGGTGATTTGGTTGAATTAAGTAAAGCCAAATACTCCAGAAATATTGTTAGGAAATTTCTCATGTATGCAAGTAAACCACAGATTGCAGGGATAATCAGAAGTTTTAAAGGCCATGTGTGGAAGATGCCGCAACACGCAGAAGCATCAGCCATCGTGGAGTATGCCTACAATGACAAAGCCATCCTGGAACAGAGGAACATGCTGACAGAGGAGCTCTATAAGAACGTCCCAGCTTTACACGTCAACAGATCACTCAACTCTGGACAAAGTGTTAGAGGCAAAGCCTGAAATATTAGAGATCATTATGGATGAAATGAAGCAGATTCAAACTCCGAGGGCCCAGAAGGAAGCTGTGACTAAGCACTCATTGGTGCATAGAGTATTCTTGGACTTTTTTATGTATGCACCCCCAAAACTCCCATCCGAGAAGTAGTGCTATACCTGGAACACACACACGATGGCGCCAGAATGGCCATGCACTGCCAGTGGCATGGTACACCTAAGGACAGGAAAGTAATTGCGAAAACAATGAAGACTTAAGTAGAAAGGATGACTAATGGCCAATACTCCCATTTGGTTTTATTGGCAGCATCCAACTGTATTGACGATGCTAAGGTTGTGAAACAGATAATCATGTCAGAAATGATCAGTTCTTTTTACCTAACATAGTAACTGACAAATACCGAAGGGAGATCCTGTTATATCTACTAAGACCCAGAGACCCTGCACAAACAGTCCAAATAATCGTTGAAGTTCTACAGAAAGGGGATGGAAATGCACACAGTAAGAAAGACACAGAAATCCACTGACGGGAGCTATTAGAGTCCATTTCTCCAGCTTTGTTAGGCTACCTGCAAGGACATGCCCAAGACATGGTGCTACATAAGCCTGCCTGTGTGTTGGTGGCCGACATTCTGGGATCTGCCACCGGGGACATCCAGCCTGCCATGGACGCCATCGCCAGCTTGGCAGCAGCAGAACCGTACCCCAGAGGCAGGATGGAGAGCTTCATGTTGCAGAACATCCTGCAGGACATCTAATACTGAAGTGGTTAATAGAACAAGATAAAAAGATGAAAGAAAATGGAAAGGAAGATTGTTTGACAAAAGCACTTGTAGAACACATGGGTATGAAGAACCTGAAGTCCTGGGCAAGTATAAACCAAGGTGCCGTTATTCTTTCTAGCCTGCTCCAGAGTCCTGACCAGGAAGGTGCAAAGTCAAAGCTAGACTGAAAAGCCTGATTCCCACATTGGAAATAAACAAAAATTCTAGCAAAGGAATAGAAACTCTGCTTGAAAAACTGACTGCATAGGTGGATATAACTATGAAGAAAGTGGGGCCAGCAGGTGGTGAAGACACTGGCCTTCCATATGAGACCATGGTTCGAGTCCTAGACTCAGTGGCTTGAAAATCATGCCAGGCACATTTGCATGGGTGTGTGCGTGTATGCATGTGTGCATGCATACCCAAAATTCCGAGAGAAGAAGGGAGGAGAGGGGATTGTGATGTGGTCATTCCCCCTGCGAGGGGTGATTTCTCACTTTCCCTCTCTCTTTCTCCATCTCTTCCCTGTGAGTGTACATCCTCGATGGTAAAAACCTAACAAAAAGAACAAGAAGGAATCATTCTTCCTCTTTTCTGTTCTTTTTTTGCCCAGAGCAAAAAAGAAGGGCTGGGGTCTACCTTTCTGGTAATTTGGATGCTCTGCATATACTTTTTTGAATATGTTTATATTCCTGTGTAATCTATTTATAAAGTTGTATCTACGAAGAAAAAAATGAAGAAAAAGAAAAACAGAAAAAGGAAGATTTTCTGCTCCAACTTCACCCTCCGGACTTCAAAATCTAGACAGGCCATCTACATACGAGTTATGATCTGCCCCTTTCAGAGAGTAGGGGAACTGAAGAGTTTCTGCTCCAAATTTACCCTCCAGACCCCAAAATCTAGACAGGTGGAGCCAGCTCTGTATTCCCTCTGTCTCTCTCTATGTAATATTTTTCTTTAATTTTTAAAGGAAAGTGTTTTTTCTTCCCCTTTTGATTTCTCCCTTATGTTACTAATTCTTACATTTCCTCCCTCCCACATAGTCCAATTACATCTGAATTGTGATCTGTCCCTTCACCTGCCCCTTTTGCATGCCCTACTTGGGTCACATGATTCCAGTTGTGCATTTGAATTTTGTTTTTCTTTTTTTTGGATTGTTTTTAACTTGTTTATTTTTTCCCTTTGTTTCTATTTCCTTTTCCTTTTTCTTTTTATCTTTTTCAATTTGCTGCTCAGCCCCACACACTGAGTGTCTACAACAGTGTAGGTGCACAGTAGCCAAACATCTGAATACTGCTAGTGTTAGAGCAATCGTCAATTCCCACTGAACCTACTGCACTAAGGGAGAAATTCCACTATCATAAAACTGAACTAAAGGGAACCAGCAGTTAGTGTAATGGCTATGTCACAGGACTCCCACGTAGTAGACCGTGGTTCAAGTCCCGGACCCGGTGGCTTAAAACTCAGGCCGGACACATGTGCATGCGGGCCCAAGATTCCGAGAGGAGAATGGAGGAGAAGGGATTGCAGTGTGACCATCCCCCCTGGGGGGTGATTTCTCGCTTTCTATCTCTATGTTTATCTCTGTCTGTCTGGCGAGCACACGCACCCTATAGTGAACATCTCTCAAAAAAAAAAAAAAAACACTGAACTAAAACTTTTTTCTGTGGATACTATGTTGCAAATCAACACAGAAGTGGAAAGTGGCAGGGAAAGACCTCATAGTAAATACCTCATAGTAAATGGAAGCACATGAGCCTAAAGTTGAAGAAACCTTCTCCAACGAATTAGCCAAAAGTGAATACACCACCAAATGACTGAAATTTAGGGAAGAGAGATTGCAAAGTGAGCAGCAGGGAAAAGAATGGAGCTGCAGAGCAAGCACAGCTCCTCTCCTCCCTCACACCTCTGAACTCTCAGTTGAACCCCTACAGCTCAGCCCAGGTGCACCTGTTCTCTAAATACTGGGAGGCCTTCCTAATATCAAGTTCCAGTGGCAAAATCACAGGTTGCTTGGTGAGATCAGGGAAATGGAACTGCAGAGAAATTGCAAATTCACCTTCTCCTGCATGTCTCTATGTAGATTTAACTCCAAGAAATTCGGAAGGGATGTTTAACCCATCAGATGACCAGAAATCACCGCAGAGGCAGAATCCAAGAAAGTATCTTTCCCCTAAGGAAAAAAAAAAAAGTAACTCCTCATTATCCATAGATGGTATAATGAAACTCGTGGAAATGTCAGATAATAAATTCAGAATATCATAGTGATGAAACTAACAGAGATGCAAGAGAAGAGAAATGACAAACTCCAGAAGATGCAAGAGAAACAGGCATTGAGTTCCAGGAGGTGAGAAAGTTCTTTCACAATTTGAAAGAGGAAATACATAGCCTGAAAAAGAATTGAACAGAACTATTAGAGATGAAGGCTGTAATATAGAACATCAGAACATCCCTTGAAAGTATTAGAAGCAGATAAGATCATGCAGAAGATCGAATCTCAGATGTAGAAGACAAACCTGTGACCTACAAAAATTCACCAAAAAGACTGAGAAAATAACCCCCAAAATGAGAATAACAAACTAGAAATACTAGATACCATTAAACTCACAAACATCCAGATAAAAGGTATCCCAGAAAGTGAAGAAACTTACAAAGGCACTGATAATCTATTCCATGAAATCCTGGAAGAAAACTTCCCAAACCTAAAGATACATTTAAATATCCAGACCCAAGAAATGCAAAGAACCCCAAATAGAATCAACCCAAGAAGATCTTATCCAAGGCACATCACAGCCAGATTGATCAAAACCACAGACAAGGACGAGATACAAAAGTTGACAAGAGAGAAATGACAAAGGATATCCCATCACTCTAACATCCAACCTCTCATCAGAAACAATGAAAGCAGGAAATAATGGGAAAATATATTAAAAGTGTTGCGTGAAAAACAAGTTCAACCAAGGATACTATACCTGGCAAGGTTATCCTTTATATGGGAAGAAAAGACAAAAACATTTTTAGATAAACAAAACCTGAAAGAATTTACCAACACCAGGCCAGCTCTCTAAGAAGTTCTAGAGGGAGTGCTACACCAGGAAAACTAAAGTCAGACATACAGAAACAAGAGTACAAAAAACAGACAAGAGAATGGTCAAGTTAATGATAGGGACAATTCCAGAAAGATCAATAATAACATTGAATGTTAAATTCCAGAATTTTAACAGAAAGATAGGACCACAGTAAGACAGCAGATTCAACAAAAGAGAGATTAATTACATGAGGTTGAACTGGTAAAACAGAATTTTATGACTTTTGACTAAAACATTACTAATTTTCTTCTATGCTTTGTTTTCTAGATTTAAGGAATTTTGTCTTCTTTTAAGCTGTTGATAGGTTCAGCAATTTGCTAATTTTTGGGGGAGAGAAGGAACTGAAACATAAATTCTTAAACCCTTCCTGACCCCTCTGAAATTGGAAAATATTTGGGACTATTCTTATTATGTGACAAAATGGTTATTTGCATAATTTCCGTAATATCTGTTATCTTGCATCAGGACAAAGAAAAAGAACTTTGTAAAGCTTACAAATCACCAAATCACTGGCTTTACCATGTCTTACCCTTTAAACATCCCTTTCCAATTTTGTTTTATCTTTGCTTTTCATGGATTTATTTCTTTATGCCTTTATGCACAGTATAATAAATAGTCTTATAAGAACTTACAGTGTAAATGAAAGTATTCTTTTCTATCTCTTCTTAATGAGCTGTGGTTACATATATTTTTATCTATCCCTAACTAGACGAATGATTGATACTCATGGATTATTTTCAGATTATATACATTCACAGTCTTCTATATGGAAATTACTAGTTCTCCTTCCATTGGCTATGTTAAGACTATCTTTGTTAATTTATGAGATTGTTTGTTACTTGATTTTTAATCAATATATTTTTCTTTATAACTGTATCTCACAGTAAAGAATGTCGTAGATAATTCAGTACTTACTTGAAGAATAACCACTGATGTGAATTTTGAAAGTTCACAACATAATGTTAAATGTTGAAGGTGGTGAATGTGTTTATATCCCTGTTTATTACATACCATATACATATTTATTTGCATAACAATGTTTATTTAATTCTACATTTGTTTACACTTTCTTATAAATATTTTTCATTATAACTTTTATGCAAATGACATTTTAAACTCGCATATATTTATCACTTTATTTGCTCACTAGTTTTTCAACTTCAGACTATTTTTTTTTTCCTTCTTGAAGATCATCCTTTTAAAGTTTAATCAGTCTTTCGATGGTAAAGTCTGCTTTTCATCTGAACGTGTCTTAATTTCAGTTTTGCTTGGTGCAGATTCTCAGCTGATAGTTTTTCTCAGAATTTGGAGGCTATTATTCTACTGTCTTTGTGGTAAACTGTAACATTGGAAAGTAGACTAAGTGCTTGATCATCTTCCCTTTATGGATGATCTTTTCTCTGATTGCTATAAAACACTTGTTAGGCATCCTGTTGTTTATCAAAATTGGGTATTGGCACAATTTTATTTAAATATGTATTTAGGATATACCGTACATCCTGAATTTATAAATTTGTGTTTCCAACAAATGTGAAAAGTTCTATTATCTCTTCAAATATTGCCTCTCCTCCACTCTGTTCTCTGCTCCTACTATTCCTAGTCTTTACATTAGTAGTTTTACACATCTATATCTCTTAACTTTCTACCTCATTTCTAGCTTCCAGTTCACTTGTCTCTTCAGCTGAGTCTACTATGACTGATATTCAACATGTCTGTGGATTTCTCATTTCTAGGAGTTTCCTTTGGTTCTTTTCAGATCTGCTTATGGTTTAGCCCCTCATGTTTATGTCTAGGATGAAACTTCAGAGCACTGATTTCTGTTGTGTTTTTTTTTTTTCATAAATTATTTGTCATGCTAATCATGCTATCTACTTTCAATTTGTTTCTAGTACTCTCATGCCATGATATAATATTATTGATCTTAATCTGTAAGAATCTTAGGGGCCTAAATTAAGAATGTTCTCCCTTGGATTCTGCTAGAAGCTGTAGAGTACTACAAACTAAGGTTCACGTAACAGTCTTCAACTATCCTAGCTAAGGCAGTACCTCGGATTCAGATTTTTCTCCTTGCTTTTAGTCCAAGGTATACTGCGTATGACAGTGCTTTGATTTGTATTTGCCATCAGGGCAATTGTGTCCCTTATATGCCCGATGTATCATTCATCATTCCCAAGTTAGTTAACATGTGTTCCTTTTTTTGTGGGGAGGAAAGACAGAGGTGTGATTCTTGGAGATTTCTCCTATTTCCTATGAGCCTTTTCAAAAATAGACTGTGCATAGGATATAGTTATGTTATATTATCTAGTTAAACATACTGCAGAAAGCAAAAGTCTTACTATATTAAAATATTTAGGATATACTACCCTGAGAAAACACAAATTGATTGTCATTTCTTATTGATCTAAACCTCTTTAGAAATATTTCCTGTCCCTTGATCAGAACAAAACACAGAGTACTTTGGAACTAAGTATGTATAAGAAGGATCCTACAGCAGCTAGCGTAATGGCTATGTCACTGGACTCCCACGTAGTCAACCGCAGTTCGCATCCTGGACCTGGTGGCTTAAGACTCACGCCAGGCACATGTGCGTGCATGCCTAAGATCTTGAGAGGAGAATGGAGAAGAAGGGATTGTGGCATGGCCATCCCCCCTGGGGGGTGATTTCTCTGTGTCTGTCTGGTAAGGGCATGCGCCCTATAGCAAAAACCTCTCCAAAAAAAAACAAAACAAACAAAGAAGGGTCCTACAGAATTAAATTATCCTACAGGTTTTGAACAACTTGGGAGAATTCTCTCCTGCTTCCCTGTTACTAAAATATTGAGTCAGTACTGTTCACATTTTCAACATCCTGATTAATATGTGATCCAGATCAACTACAGTAAGACTATGTTAATATCACATCATTTATAATCTTTTAAAAAATAGGTAATAATAACTGTGGCATGCAACTTCCATCTAGAGTTGAAACTTTATTTTTGGAACTCCAGGTCACCTATAATGTAAGAAGGGCTAAATAAGGCAGCTGATTTTTTTGTTTGTTTGTTTTAGTCAGAAACATGGTTAATAGCAGTAAACCTGGCTGCTCCTGTCTTAAATACAGATAGTTGTTTATATCACTATTATTCACAATTGTTGCTCAATGTTCTCTGGATGATCAGGAAGCTCTTTGTGCTTCACCCTAATCACTGAAATAATGAAAGTAGATATCCATAGCAAGAATAGCAATTGTAAATATTGTAATCACACCTGTTTTGCAGAACTTTCAGTATCACTGCACTTTTTATTAGTATTATTTAAACATTCAATCTTTATACACAATTTTGCTTCTAAAGAGATTTTACCATCCAGAATACACTGTATAGTGGCTTAATCATACATCTTATCATCAATAAAGAATTTTCCATTTCTTGTTTATATATATATATACATATATATATATATTTCCCCTCCCTCATTTCTTACTCTCTGCCATTTCCCACCCTCCTCTCATACTGTCTGTTATCTTCAGTTGCTTTTCAAACCTTTTTAAACTTTTAAAATATTTATTTATTGGGACCAGTTAGCATAATGGCTATGTCGCTGAATTCCCACGTAGTCGACCATGATTTGCGTCCCGGACCTGGTGGCTAAAACTCATGCCAGGCACGTGTGCATTTGTACCCAAGATCCTGAGAGGAGAATGGAGGAGAAGGGACTGTGGCATGTCCATTCCCCCTGGGGCGGGTGTTGATTTCTCGCTGTCTGTCTCTCGGTTTCTTTCTGTCTTTCTGGCAAGCATACACGCCCTATAGCAAAAACCTCTTAAAATGATTTATTTTACAATTAATCACTCTGTATTATTATAGCATGGCAAATGAATGAATGTTCCCATCCTGAGTACATCAAATATTGGGTCAATTAAAGATAGTACCATACAAGGGCATGTGTGCTCTCTAGAAAGACAGAGAGAGACAGAGAGACAAAAAATGAGGGGAACCAGCAGTTAGCGTAATGGCTATGTCGCTGGACTCCCACGTAGTCGACCGCGGTTCGTGTCCTGGACCCGGTGACTTAAAACTCACGCTGGGTGCGTGTGTGTGCGTGCCCAAGATCCCGAGAGGAGAATGA
>NW_006159998.1:31137-64617 GCF_000334495.1 Tupaia belangeri chinensis | reverse complement strand
TGAGAAATCACCCCCAAGGGGGGATGGCCACACTGCAATTCCTTCTCCTCTATTCTCCTCTCGGGATCTTGGGCACACGCTAGCACACACCCAGCATGAGTTTAAGCCACCGGGTCCAGCACTTGAACTGTGGTTGACAACATGGGAGTTCAGCAACATAACCATTGCACCAACTGCTGGTCCCTCTCCTCCTACACTTTTTTTTAAAAAATTTCATACCATATATTTTACCACTTTAAATGTATAGTCTGAATATATTTTGTATATTTTGAATTATGCACTTCCATCACTCCAAAAAGAAACATTATATTAGCTAACATCCATTTCCCCTTCTCCAAACTCCAAATCTGAAAACACTGATCTCTATGTATTTGCCCAATCTGTACATTTTATATAAATAGTATTATGTGCTATGTAGTTCATTTTTTTTTTTTCTAATTTTTGAGTGCGTGTGCTCACCGGAGACCAAGAGAGGAAAAAAGGGAGAAAGTACCTCCCATGAGTAATGGTCATATTATGTACCATTTTACCCTCGTTTTAGGATTCTGGAAATGTACACACAGGCTTTTGACAAGTTTTACAAGTTGTGACATTCAGGACCCAAACCCCATGCAATTAGTCATGTAGAAAGCAGCTCTCATATTTATTAATTTCTTTTTTGAGAGATTTTTTGCTATATGGCACAGGCACCCACAAGAAAGATAGATAGAGAGAGAGAGAGAGAGAGATGAAAAGTGAGAAATCACCCCCCAAGGGGATGGCCACACCACAATCCCTTCTCCTTCATTTGCCTCTTGGGATATTGGGCACGTACACACATGTGCCCGGCATGAGTTTAAGCCACCAAGCCTGGGACTCAAACTATGGCCAACTATATGGGAGTCCAGCAACATAATAGCCCTTATGCTAACTGCTGGTCCTGATTTATTAATTTTTTTTGTAAAGAGTTTGCCTCAGGGAACAACTGCTCACCAGAGAGAGGGAGAGAGACATAAAAAGGAAAGTGAGAAAACACCATCCCAGGGGTATTGCCATACTGGAATCCCTTCTCCTCCATTCTCCTCTTAGGATCTTGGGCATGCATACACACATGCCTGGAGTGATTTTGAAGCTACCAGATCCGTGTCTTGAAAGAATTCAAGACATGGATGTAGATTTCCAGAATCCCAAAATGAGAGTAAAATGGTATGTGATATGGCCATTACTCATGGGAGGAACTTTCTCCCTTTTTCCCTCTCTTCATCTCTGGTGAGCACATACACTCAAAAATTAGGGAAAAAATGAACTACATAGGACATAATACTATTTCTATAAAACGTACAGACTGGGCAAACTGTACAAACTCCTAAATGTTCATCATATAGGAGTCCAGAGACATAACCATGATACAATCTGCTGGCTCCAGGATGCAGCTCTCTGGGTTTTGTTGTTGTTGTTGTTTTGTTTTGTTTTTAAGAGAGATTTTTGTTATAGGGCATGTGCACTCACCAGAGACAGAGAGGCAGAAACTGAGATATCATCTCCCGGGGGTTGGCCATGCTGTAATTCTCCACTCTCCACCTTGAATATTAGACATCCATGCACATGCACCCAGAGTAAGCTTTAAGTGGCAGTGTCCAAGACTCAAACCACACTTGACTATGTGGTAGTCCAACAATGTAACCATTACATCATTAGCCTGTCCAAAGATACAGCTATCTTAACCACCACACCATCAGTGAGCCCTATAGTTTTCAACACTGATATACTGAGTTACAATAATTGTTTTAAAGACCCATCTATGTAATACCATGTAACAGTACTTCATTTCTTTCTACGGTTAAATAAAATTCCATTGTATACATATACAGTATGTATTGATCCATCCATCAGTTGAACAATTGGGTTGTTTCCACTTTGTATTATTATTAATACTTAAGAACATTTTTGTGCAAGTGTTTAGGTCAGCCTATGCTTTCAGTTATTTGGGTATATATGCTGAAGAATAGACACATACTCAGATGGTGTCATTGGTAAATTTCACCAAACATTTAAAGACAATTTAATATAAAAAAATTCACACACTTATTCAGAAACTATTTAAAGGCAAAACACCTCATTTTATTTATGGTGTTACAATTACTATTATTTTGTAACCAGAGACATCACAAGAAAACAAATAATAAATGGATTAGTAGCCTTTGTGAATATAGAGGCAAATATCTTCAACAAAATAATAGCAATTAAAATTCAGCAATATAATAAAAATTTCAGAATTCTATTCATTTCTCTTCTAGTTTAGTCTTCATTTCCTCACTGATTTCCCCCTTAATTCTTTTTCTGATCTCAAGCAACTGTTTCTATGAAGTCTCAATTTTTATACATGTAATTACTGATTTTTAAATATTTAATATATGTTTAATGGTTTAAATTTTATCTTTCTCTCTGTGTTTACTTTGTGGTATATTTTCACTACTAATCAGTGTAACAATTAGAATAGTTTCTCAGAGGAGTGGCAAGAACCAGGCCTTCAGAAAATTCCTCATGGCTCCTGAGAACTTGTGATTTCAGGAAAAAAAGAGATGAAGATTTCCTACTGATAATTCAGCTTCCAACCCACAAATGTGAGTGGTAGGGGGCTCCTCTAGCCTTCTCTCTATCTCTATTTCTGTGTCTCTGTCACTCTCTGCTTCTGTCCCCCCCCTTTTTTTTTGTAATTTTTCCTTTTTAAAACTTTTTAAGGTAAAGTATTCTCTTGCTTTCAGTCCCACCTTATCTTGTTAATAATCCCCTCTCCCCCTCCAGCCCAGGCAGGAGAGGCAAGAGCCAGGCCTTCAGAAGAGTCCTCAAATTTTTTTTTCTTAGTTTTTTTCTTTTTTTCTCTGTTTGTTATTGTTATTGTTGTTTTTGCTCTCTCTCTGTTTCCTTTTTATTTTATCTCATCTCTCTGATCCTCAATCTCCATTTACTGTGTTTCTAGATGGATCTAAGGAAACTACAGCCAAACATCCAAATACTATTTGGGTTAACATATTCCTCAATATCTATTGAATCTGCTGCACAAATGGATCACAATGGAACAACAAAGAGATTCCAGATCACCTCTTTCTACACACTCCTGAATGTTCAGATTGAACTTCAAGAATTAGGAAGAAACACACCATCCATCAGATGACTAGAAATCACAGCAGGGTCACAAGAAATATGGGAAAGCAAGGAAATGCCTCTCCTCCCAGGGAGGAGGAAGTTTCATGAATAGGAAGTTTGATAGAAATTATGGAAATGCCTGATAAAGAATTTAGAATATTCATAATGGCAAAGTTAAGAGAGATGGAAGAGAAGAGAGACCATGAACTGCAGAAAAGAATGGAGAAAGGAGCTGACGAGTTCCAGGAGGTGAGGAAATTCTTGTAAGATCTAAAAGAGGAATTACACACTTTAAGAAAGAATCAAAGGGACCTGTTAGAAATGAAGGCTGTAATACAGGAAGTCAAAATCTCCCTCGAAAGTATTAAAAGCACATTAGATCATACAGAAAATAGAATCTCAGATGTAGAAAAGAAAATAGCTGGCCTTGAAAAATTCACCATGAAGACAGAAAATGGCCCCCAAAATTGAGAATAATATATGAGAAATACTATATATCATTGAACGTCCAAACATCCGGATAATTGGTATCCCAGAAGGTAAAGAGACTCATAAGGGCATTGATAATCTATTCCATGAAATCCTGCAAGAAAACTTTCCAAACCTAGAGAGGCACTCAAAGATCCAGTCCCAAGAATTACAAAGGACTCCAAATAGCATCAACCCAATAAGATCTTCTCTAAGACACATTATAGCCAGATTGACCAAGACCACAGACAAAGATAAGATACTAAGACTGGCAAGAGAAAAACATCAAGTTACCTACAAAGGATATTCTATCAATTTAACAGCAGACCTCTCATCAGAAACAATGAGAGCAAGGAAATAATGGGAAAATATGTTCAAAGTTTAAGGGAAAAGCAGTTTTAACCAAGAATACTGTACAAGGCAAGATTATCCTTCAGATCAGAAGAAAAGACAAGAACATTCTTAGATAAACAAAACTTGAAAGAATTTACCAGCACCAGCCCAGATCTTCAAGAAGTCCTCAAGGGAGTGCTATATCTGGAAAATTAAATGCAGGCACAAAAAAATAAGAGTTCAAAAACCAAGAAAATGGCCAACTTAATCATAGGGATAATTCTGGAGTTGAGTATTATATCCCAGAATTTATTTGGGAAAATCGAACCACAACAGAAGATAAAGTACATGAGACTGAATTGGTGAAATACAATTTTATGACTTTTGACTAAAACATTGTTGATTTTCTTCTAGGCTTTGATGTCCGCTTTTAAGGATTTATATCCTGTCTTGAAATGTGGATAGGTTCATGTACCTACCATTTGAATAGAATCCTAACATGTTTCCTGGCTTTAAGTTTCAAGCAAAATTCCTTAGGATTTCTTTGATTTAAGTTGAACTTGCTATAGAAAGCTGTTAGATTATTTAAGAAATTGTGCTATCAATACAATGTGGGGGGCAAAGGAATAGAAGAAAACTGTAGACAACAGAGATAGTATGAGAAGAGGGTGGGAAAGGATAGAGGGACAGAAATAGGGGTAAAAAAATGGGAACAGCAGTTAGCGTAATAGCTATGTCACTGAACACCCGTGTAGTCGACCGTGGTTCAAGTCCTAGACCTGGTGGCTTAAACTCACAGTGGACGCATATTAGTGCATTCCCAAGATCCCGAGAGGAGCATGGAGGAGAAGGATTGCAGCGTGGCCATCCACCCTGAGGGTGATTTCTCGTTTTTTATCTCTCTGTCTTTCTGGCGAGCACACATGCCCTATAGCAAAAACCTCTCCCAAAAATAAATAAATGAATAAAATAAATAATAGAAATAGGAGTAAATTATATATTGGAAAATTTTTGACAATAATATGCATGATTAAGCCACTATGCAGTATATTCTGGATAGGTAAACACATTTTGTATGCTGTGAAGATGCTTAGGGAATGAATGTAAATTAATTAAGTTTAAAAAATGTTTTAGGAAAAAGAAAATCTATAACTGTTTTTCAGGAAATTAAAAAAATGCATTAAAATACCTATTTGATAACTGCAGTAAGCTATATAGCCCCAGCTAGGTGCTACTTCATAGTATGTTCATTTTACTCACTGAGGTTCATGCATAAAGTCAGACGTGTGTTCATGGATATGTACATATCAGCTGTGCTTCCTATTCTAAATATTTAGATTAATTAATATCTTTAGTGAATCCATAAAATGTGTGAAGGGAAGGCATAGAAAGCAACCACTGATACCAGAGATAGGGTGGGAGATGGTAGAGGGTGAGAGATGGGGAATCAAGGATGGGAAAAAAAGCAAAACATACAGGAAACAAGAAATGGAAAATTATTTGCTGACAATAACATGTATGTTGATGTGCTTGAACATATGTTGATATACTCAATTGAGCCAAAATACAGTGTATTCTGGATGGAAAATATCTCATTTTGTATGCTGTAATGATATACAGTGAATGAATGCAAATAAATAAATTTAAATATAAAAAAAGAAAGAGAAAAAAAGAATAGTTTTTCAAATATTTTTTGAGAGATTTTTGCTATAAGATAGAGAGAAATAGAGGGACAGAAAGCGAGAAATCACCCCCCCCAGGGGGGATGGCCATGTTGCAATCCCTTCTCTTCCATTCTCCTCTTGTGTCATGGGCATGCACACACATGGGCCCGGAGTGAGTTTAAGCCAGTGGATCCAGGACTCAAACCGTGGTCGACTATATGGAAGTCCAGCAACATAGACATTACGCCAACTGCTGGTCCCTCAAATAATATTTTTAAAGGTCAGAGCCGTTTGCAACTTTTTCTCTCTCTTGTGAGGACCAAAGTCCAACTGCTTTTTTATTATTTCCAGAATTCTTTCCAGAAGGCCAAGAAGGAGCCACATCCACAAACATTAACAGACCATTTTAGCCATTGGTAACAGAACACTTCCTACATCCTGTCCCTGGCATAGTATACCTTTGGGAAGTATATTAAGCCTCCTTAAAGTATATATATATATATTTTTTTCTGATTTCAGCAACCTTTCTTTTCCAATCACTCACTTCAACACCGTAAAACCCACTTATAATCTATAACTCCTGCTTCCACAAGTTCCACCATTCTGGATCAGACCAATGGAGAAACTCTACACTAAACACCAAACTTTGTCCTTCACTCTCAAAATCAAATAAAAGAAACCTCTGTACCTGATCACCATGAGAAAGGCATGTTTTGCCTTTTCTCTGGGCTAGGTACTGAAATTTGTGGTTAGAAATAAACCACACTAATTACTATTTTTGCAAAGTTGATTATTTCTGTCACACTTGTATTTGAAAGAAATAAATTGGTTATATTTAGGAGTATTTTCCTTTCTTTCTTTTTTTTGAGAGTTTTTTGCTATAGGGTGCGTGCACTCACCAAAAAGACAGAGAGACAGAAAGCAAGAAATCACTCCCCAGAGGGATGACTTCTCCGCAATCCCTTCTCCTCCATTCCCCTCTCAGGATCTTGGGTACACATGCACATGTGCCCGGCGTGAGTTTAAGCCACTGGATTCAGGATTTGAACCACCGTTGACTACATGGGATTCCAATGACATAGCCATTAAGTCAACTGCTAGTCCCACTTAGGAGTATTTTTCTTAATGTTAGGGTAGGGTTGTAGCAGTGCATTTTTTTTTTTTTAATAACTTTTCACCTATAGGGCTTCATCTCTGGGATTAAAATAATTTGTAGGAAGTGGCCAGATCTGAGCAACACATTAGTGACCTTTAAACATATTAAGAAACAGGGTTCTTTGGCTAATGCTGCAAGGCTAGCAAAGGCATTAAGAAAAGAACATGCATTCTACCTCTATGTCAGGACTACAAGACAGTGTCAGTCAAAGGAAGCTATCTGTTAGTCAGGGAAGTCCTGAAAAGATAGGAGAAAACTCAAATAGGACTGCAAAGAACCATAGATTTCACAGCTTCAGCTGCTTAACATCTGAAGACAACTGGCTTTGCATTCTACTTTCCCTTCCCCTCCTTTTGTCTATAAAAGAACATACCTGGGAACTGCTATGCCACAACCACCTCCATCAGAGGAGTCTGGACCACCCAATTTTTGCTTTTCCTTACCTGTGTTTCTATGTGTGTTTATTTATTTCTATGTGTGTTTATTTATTTCTATGTATATTTATTCCTAATCCAAAGCCATTCTCCCTGAGAAAACGCATTCAGCTGAGCAGGTCATGGCAATTACTATCTTTCTAAATGGCATTCTTTTATTGTTTTCCATAGTCTAAAACTAAACACATTAGACTCAGATACAAAACATTCTGTATTCCATATTCAAACTATTTCTGTGTTGTACTAATTGCATCTTATTTCAGCAATATTCTTTTCACTCATGTTGTGTCTCAACCATAGAAGAAATTTTCAGAAGAGTTTAGCCTCATTAAAGTGTTTAATTGCACTTCATAATTTTGTTTATACAAAAGTATATTTCTATTATCATAGTAAAAAATAAAATTTACTAATTATTTATATTTTTAAATTAAACACAAGGGTCATTGAAATATATAGTTGCTAACAGTCAGTCTTTGGAATTGTGACAGTGATTTGAAAATACTAGCTAAACCTTCTCAAACATACAGGTAACAGTTCAATTTAGAGAAAAAAATTAGTAAAGAAAATAACAATTTATCAGATGGTGGAGTGATACTGAGGAGAGAATCTCTCTTGGTCATATCATTCCGGGGGAACAAAAAAGTACAGAAACAGATTTTTGACAAAGGGCACCAGTCAATCCAGTGGGGAAAAGAAAATTTCTTTAGCAAATGGTGGTGGAAAAACTGGGTATCCATGTATAGAAAAATGAAACTGGACCTCTTTCTCTCACCATTAATAGAAATCAACACAATATAGATAAAAGATCTAAGCATAAGACCACAAACCATAAAACTACAGGTGGATAATGCAGTGGAAACTCTTAGAGACATCAGAGCAGGCAAAGATGTCTTAAATAAGATCCTTAAAGCAAAGAAAATAATCCCTAAAATAGACAAATGTGATTACATAATGTTAAAAAGATTCTGCTCAGAACAAGAAATATAGTTAGTGAATTGACAACCCACAGAATGAGAGAATATATTTGTAAGCTATGCCACAGACAAGGGACTCAACCAGAATATAAAGGGATATCCAAAAGGTTACCCCCCAAAAAAGATCAAACCAATTAAAAGATGGGGCACATGAGCTGAGTAGACAACCCTCTAAAGAAGACATACAAAGAACAAAAAAAAATATGAAAAAATGTTCAACATCTCTTATCATAAGGGAGATGTATATCAAAATCACATTGAGATAAACCAACTTAACCCCAGTCAGAATGGCTAAGATTAAAAAACCAATTAAATGACAAGTGTTGGTAAGGCTGTGGCAAAAAGGAAACTTTTCTACTCTGTTGTTGGGAATGTAAATTAGTACAACCACTGTGGAGAACAATGTGTAGGTTCCTCTAAGATCTACAAATAGAACCACAATATGATCCAGCAATTCCAATACTAGCTATCTACCAAAAGGACAGGAATGCACTGTTGGAAAAGTGCTTATATATACATGTTTATTGCAGTATTATTCACAATTTCTAAGACATGAAACCAACCCAAAGGACAGATGAATGGATTAAAAAAGTGTGGCACATATACATTGCAGAATAGTACTCAGCCATAAAAAAGGACAAGATTGGGCATTTGATGGAAAATGGACAAATATGCAAGATTTACTGCTGAGTGAAGCCAACCAGCCTATGAAAGAGAGACATTGTATGTCCCCACTTACTATATAACAAATATCTACACTTTGTAGCAGAAACTGAAAGACAGGAGGATATAGAAGCATGAAAACTAGTTGTGAATACTGGAGACAGTGTGGGAGGATGTTGAGAGGTTGGGGAGGGTGAGTGGAAAGGAATAAATGAGAAAATAGAGAGACAAGATTTTTAAAGGGCACAGGGATGGAGGCCTGTCTATTGATGATAATATGCATTATAATATCTTTGACTGGACTGGTGTGCACTGCATTCAAGCTAAGAAAATTAATTTTACAAGGTATGATGCTGTACAGTGATTACATGTATAAAATAAATTAAAAAAACAAAAATACAGAAACAAAATATCCCTATAAAGGAAAAATTATGCTTGGAAAAAACTTTGCAGTGTAGTTATCTGGGGGAGGGGATTTTTTTCACAAGGTATTTTTAGTACTCATATTTTTCTGTTATTTTTCTGTTATGTCTTAGATGCTGTCCTCTTCTGTATTAGTGAAGAAGGTTCATGCAGCATTCTATCAACATCCTGGGATGAGAAAAAAGTGAGATTTCAATATTACAAAAATAATTCCCAAAGTTTTGTTCTCATGTATACATTTTAAGGATTAATTAAATATATTTAATATGTAGAGGGCTATTCAGGTTATGCATTTTCTCTTATATAATCATTTTTAAGGCAGTGTACATTTCATTTAATTATCAAATTTATTAGCCATGAGTGTTCTATAATATCTTACTTTCTACTTAGTATATAGCTTATAATGTAAGACCCTTAGAGTAGTGTGGATTCAATTCTTTTTTATTATTCATGAAATTATTTTCATGAATTTTACATTCATGCATTGTTTTGATCTACAGTGACTCACTGTATCTTTATTTTTGAAGCAATTATCATTGAAATTCTAATATTATATCTATTTTTATTTTAAATACTTTGGTATTCTTTCTTTCTTTCTTTTTTTTTTTTTTTGTAGAGGTTTTCACTATATGGCGTGTGCATTCACCAGACAGACAGACAGAGAGACAGAAAGTAAGAAATCACCCCCAGGGGGGATGGTCACGCCGCAATCCCTTCTCCTCCATTCTCCTCTCGGGATCTTGGGCACGCACGCACACGCTCCCGGCGTGAGTTTTACTCCACCGGGTCCGGGACGCGAACTGTGGTCGACTACGTGGGAGTCCAGCGACATAGCCATTACGCTAACTGCTGGTTCCCTTTGGTATTATTTCTTCATGTAGATCAAGGTTTTCTTCTTTTACCATGTTTTATATGCCTGGAAAAGAAACACAAACCTGCTGGCTTTCATCACTTCAGTGTCATGTAAGTCTGTGTGAATGCTTGTGTGAGTATATGTGTGTGTGCAACCATATGTACTTATTTTCAAAAAAAAAGTCTGTATCTGTATATTGACAATATACTTCAAATAATTCTGTGGGACTTATATCATGAGTTGACTGTTTTTATCTTTTATTGCTTTAATTTATCTTTATTTTCTTCTGTTTCTAACATTTTTCTTTCTTTTTTTTTTGAGAGATAGTTTTTTGCTATTGGGCCTTTGTAGTCCCCAGAGAGATGGAGAGAGACAGAGAGACAGAAAGTGAAAAATCTCCCTTCATGGGTTTGTTCAGGCTGCAATCCCTTCTCCTCTATTCTCCTCTTGGGTTCTTGGGCACTCATGCACATGGGCATGGCGTAAATTTTTTTTTTTTTGAGAGATATTTTTGCTATAGGGCAAGTGCGCTCACCAGACAGAGAGACAGAAAGACAGAAAGCAAGAAATCATCCCCAGGTGGGATGGTCAAACTACAATCCCTTCTCCTCCATTCTCCTCTTGGGATCTTGGGCACGCACGCACACGCGCCCGGCGTGAGTTTTAAGCCACCGGGTCCGGGACACGAACTGTGGTCGACTACGTGGGAGTGCAGCGACATAGACATTACGCTAACTGCTGGTTCTCCCCGGGCCTGGTGTAAATTTTAAGCCATTGTGTCTGGGACTTGAACCGCCAGTTGACTACATGGGAGTCCAGTGACTTAAACATTATGCTATTCTTAAAGTATCAGTTCTAATTCCTATGTTTTTTTTTTTTTCTTCTTCAGTATTGATATGATCAAAGTGGTTGAAGTATCAGCCCAGGGGGACAGAGGCACTACAAAGAACTCAGAACAATAGAGTCACCAGCATGCAGCACCTACCTGGGAAAGGGCAGGTATGCAATTTTAATCCATGTGAGCTACAGCATAATTTGTGACCAGGAAAACTACGAGAATAAAGATGCCTGAGGCCTAGAGGGCCCACATCCCTCACTCGCCACACTGATTCAGTGTTTTGAGAACATGAGACCTAGAGTCAGAGGTTATTATCCAGCCTTAAAATTTGATGTTATTTTCTCTGTTGGGTTTTAGACTTACATGGGACCTGTTACTTCTTGCTGATTTCTTTTTTCTCCCATTTCAAATGGGATTGATTATCCTATGTCTGTTCCACCATCATATTTTGGAAGCACTTCACTTGTTTAACAGCTCACAGATTAAAAAAAAATTGCCTTGGGATGAATTTTTCATAGAGTGCCATTCATGTAATTTAAACAACTCTTTAGACTTTAGACATTTAGGTTAATGTTGGACTAAGTTAAATTTTGCGGGGGTTCTGAAATGAAATGAATGCATATTTTTAAAAATGTAAAAAGGATATAAATTTTAAGGGACCAGAGGTGGAAGTATTCAATTATTAAAATATCCTCCCAACCTCACGTGATGTCAATGTGATATTATTAAGATATAAAGCGTTTAAGAGTGATTAGGTCATGAGGACCCCTTCCACTTTAATGAGATTAAAGCCCTTATAAAAGACATTTTGCACAGAGCCAGCAGTTGGCACAGGGGTTACGTCATTGAATTCCCACATGACCAACCATAGTGGCCTAGACTAAGTGGCTTGACTCATGCTGGATGCATGTGGTTACATATCTAAGATCCCAGGAGCAGAATGGAGGAAAATGGAGAAGGGATTGTAGCATCGCCAATCCCAAAGGGGAGTGGTTTCTCACTTTACCTCTTACTGTTTCTGTCTCTCTTCTTCCAGTAAGTGCACAAGCCCTAAAGTGAAAACCTCTAATAAATAAATAAATAAATAAATAAATAAATAAATAAATAAATAAGCAAATAAACTAATTTAAAAAAAGGAAAGAAAAGAAAAAAGGGACATTTTGTGTCTTTTGGGCTACGTTGCTCTCTTCTACTTCTGCCTTCTGCCATATGAGGCCCTGCCTTCTACCATGAAGACACAGCAAGAAGACTCAACAGAAACTAAATAATTCAGTGCATGATAATAGACTTTCCCAGTCATTGGGACTAGGAGAAAATATTGTTTTTTTAAATAAAGAGCTCAATTTCAGATATTTTATTAGAGCAACACTAAATAAACTAAGATATAGAAAACTTATTGATTTTGTCCCTTTATTTAAGTATTGTCCAATTTGGACTGTAATATTTGTGATAAGTAACACACAAAAAGTTATTGATGTCATTTTTAGATTTCTATCATTAATATATCTAAACCATTTATATAATTGTCTAGTACCTAATAAACTGCATATTAATGTTAATTTTATGTGTTAAGTTAATACTTAGGCTCACTGTAAATTACTTACCTCAGTAAATTATAAATTCTAGATACTGTTTTAGATCTTGGGGACAAAATGTTTCGATAAATAAACATAATGCCTGAATTAATGCTAGTTATTGCAAAAGCATTGTGGTAGATTAAGATAATAATCAGCTCATAACAACACACATTAAATGACAACTGTATTAAGCATGTTAAAGAGAGGACTTTTGGAGACAGGGCAAGTAAAAAAAAAATTTTGAGGAAAAGATAATTGAACTCTAACATGAGATGTGGAATTATAATAATTGGAGAATTAAAACATCATTCTCCCATAGTGATCTGGACAAATAACAGGTCACGGTAGACAGTTACTCTTCCCATTTGTTTTCTAATTTACTAGGATGAAAAGGATAGAAGACTTTCCAAGCAGGTTAATTTGATATCAATTCTAGATGAATATGCTGAAAGCATTAACTGGATAATTTTCAGGCATGTGTCTGTGCATCACTACACTCAGCGCTCACATCTTCCTTTCTCAAACAATAGAGGATAGGCCAATTTTTTAAAGATAAAATCTCATTTTCAACATAGTCAGTGTTGTGTCTCAAAATAAATAGCTCTGTCCTTTTTTTTTGTCGTTGTTTAAAGAACAAAACAAAAAAACTAATGTATAATCTTCACTAACATTTTGCCTTTGACAATTTTCAAAACCTGACTTGACAGGTAGGAAATCCCCCAAATGAGCCAGGAATGCTTTAGAAATGTTAAATGTTATAAGAGCTGGATATGTGTCACATTTTTACACTAGATATTCCTTTTTCTTCCTGAAAATCATCATTAAAATATCATAAACTTAAATCTGTATTTTAAGATGCTGCAGGTTCAGATAGCTTTCTGTAGTTGTTTTGAACTCTGTTTGCCAGGTTGCAAACATCCTGTCTTTTGTACTATAAGATTAACATAATGAAAAGAATATTAAGACACCTGATGGATCTTTAAGTGTGTGGGCATATTTAGTGAAAATAAAATAACATTTGGAGATTCTTAAAGATTTTAGAATGGAGAAATAACTCCATAACGAATGCTGAAGACATTGTATAAGCAATATCTGAGTTTAATCAATCTGTAGGATCCTGAGGATGTATTTCTAGTTATAGTTAACAAAATTTAATTACACAATTACTAATAACTGAGATA
Source organism: Tupaia belangeri chinensis (assembly GCF_000334495.1). NCBI lineage: Eukaryota > Metazoa > Chordata > Mammalia > Scandentia > Tupaiidae > Tupaia > Tupaia belangeri. The sequence continues at coordinate 50,927 of NW_006159998.1, read as the reverse complement.
TAATTTACAGAAAGTAACTTGATCCCAAGTTGGTAGAATTTCAGGCACATAGCACCACTACTGGAACAGAATTTGAACACATGCTTCCCAGGTGGTACCAGACTACAGAGCTCAGCGTCTCAGCAGTGTGTTCCACCATAGCTGGGACAATTTTTTAAAGATAGAGCTGCATTTTCAACATAGTCAGTGTTGTGTCTCTCAATATAAATAATTGTTTATTCCTTTAAACATGAATTTTGAGTATTAATTTTGCTTAAGAAATATTTGGCTTTTCCAACAGAGATAACTGGGTTCTCTCTTCTTTGCATGAATGAACATGAATGATTAGAAATCAATATCTAAAAATTACTGGTTTGGATTAAAAATTCACAGTTTATGTTTAATTTTTTGTTTAATGCCAGAAATAGAGATAAAGCGCCTTTCCCAATGGAGAGTGGTCATATTGCATTCCTCCATTTCTCAATTTCCATTTTTGGCACACATGCACTCTAACACACATACATACTGTGTTAGATTAAAAAAACAAAAACAAAAACAAAACAAAAACTAAACCTATTTGGCTAAGCTCTTTTGGAACCATATGGGAGACCCAGGTATGGCTAAAAGAGGAAAATGAACAGGCCAGGTACATTAATGTACACAGGTAATCTAAGCTAAGTGGGGGCTGGGTGAAAGAATTGCCAAGGTAAAATCATGTCATGAATACCTTTTTCCCTCTCTCTCTCTCTTTCTCCTGCATTCTCTTTCTCATTAAAAAATAGTAAATACTAATAAAAACAAAGCCAATTGTTTTGCTTACTATGTTCTGATGGGATCATTTGGAAGAATTCATAAGAAAATATGCTGAGGGAGGGACCACCAATTAGTGTAATGGCTATGTCGCTGGACTCCCATGTAGTCGACTGTGGTTCGAGTCCGGACCCGGTGGCTTAAACTCATGCCGGACGTGTATGCGTGCGTGCCCTAGATCCCGAGAGGAGAATGGAGAAGAAGGGATTGTGGTGTGGCCATCCCCCCTGGGGGGTGATTTCTCACTTTCTGTCTCTCTGTCTCTGTCTGTCTGTCTGGCGAGTGCACGTGCCCTATAGCAAAAACCTTTCCAAGGAAAGGTGGTTACATTGAAAGAGAACACAATTTGCACTCTTAATGATTCTTTGAATAAATAAATGTTGGAACAAAATCAAATAAAGCAGAATATATAAGAAATGAATGTGAGTAGAGGTGAAGTAAGATAATTTCCCATCTCTGGGCTTCCTCATTACATATAAATTTTGAGGAATAAAAAATACAAATTATAGACTATTTCTTATAGAGAGAAAGTCATGTTAGAATCTGAGCAAGGATCTAGCATCAGAGGAAGCTCCAAAGACAGGCTAATTTTTCAAGTCTTGGAATAGTCAATATAATATTGTTTGCTTGTTTTTTTTCTAGACTATAATTTCATTGTTCATAAGACTTGAAAACACTTTTCCATAAATGTGATAGCTGGAGAATGAAGCTGATAAATTTCTGAGACTGGAATGTGTCAAGAAAAGAAATTAGTGGAAGAAAACTTGTAGTATAGAAATAAACACAGTAAAAAAATATATATATATTCAGAAGCTTGTTGGATCTCAATGTGTGAGACTATGTTTAATGAAAATAAAGTAACATTTGGGAATTCTTATGAATTCTACAATGGGGCAGTAACTCCATAAAGAATGCTGAAGACTGACTAACAGCAATGTGAGAATTTATCAATTTGTAGGATCCTGAAGACATAACTTGAAGTAATACTACATTAAAAAATAATTACACAATTACCAACAACAAAGATATATTTAGAATAAATAAGGTTTATTATCAATATCTTGGAACCAAATAATCAGTACAAAGGAGACACAATTTATTTAAAGTTGAAAATGCCATAGTGGAAAGCTGATTAATGCTCTATTTGGAAATATTCTAGGAGATAAAAATACTATTAACTAAAACGAATAGATTCTTTTAACTAGTTTCTTGCCTTAAAGATAAAGACTGACACTCAACTTTTTTCCAGGTATAATAAGGTTAAAATATATATTGATATTGACCCAATTTATCTGAACAGTTTTTGTGCTGCTTCTTTGACATCTTTGTTCCTCAAACTGTAGATGAGAGGATTCAGCATGGGAATCACAACAGTGTACATTATTGACACTATCATGTCATGCTCTGAAGCATAGCTGGAACTTGGTCTCAAATAGGTGAAAAAGATTGTCCCGTAATAAATGGACACCCCAGTTAGATGAGAACCACAGGTAGAGAAGACTTTTCGCCTCCCTTCAGCAGAGTGCATCCTTAGAATGGCCAAGATCATGAAACCATAGGAGATCAGGACAATCAGGATAGTGACTATCTCAATAGAGCCCACAAGGTAGAAGACTAGAAGCTCGTTTATGTGAGTGTCAGAGCAGGAAATTGCAAGGAGAGGAGGGATGTCACAAAAGACATGCCTAATTTCATTGGATGCACAGAAGGACAGGCTAAAAGTGGCCACGGTTTGTATAGTTGCATGTAAAACTCCACCAACATAGGAAGCAATGATGAGCGGCACATAGACCCTGGGTGTCATGCTCACCGAGTACAGGAGAGGGTTGTAGATTGCCACATAGCGGTCATAGGCCATGGCAGCCAAGAGAAAGCATTCCGTGGTCCCAAATGTAACAAAGAGAAGCATCTGAGCTGCACAACCATAATAAGAAATGGATTTATTCTCTGCCAGGAAATTTACCAGCATTTTGGGGGTGACAACTGTAGAATAGCAGGCATCCAAGAATGACAGAACACTCAGGAAATAGTACATCGGGTTGTGGAGCTGGGAATTCCCAATGACCAATGCAATTAATCCCAAATTTCCTACCAGAGTAAAAATATAGATTGCTAGAAATAATAAAAATAGGAAGACTTGTATGTCAAAATCATTTGTGAAACCCATCAATATAAACATGGTTACTTCGGTTTTGTTCTTCAACTGGATCCTGTATACATCCAAATTTGATGACAGCCCTTCCATCTCAGTTTTTGTTTATAGATTATAAATGAAACATCATATGAAAATAGACTCCTTTGAACTATATCCTTGTTTGTGTCTCAGGGCATAATGATTTCCTAAGTAGCTCTGGGTTTGGCAATAGTGAAGTTGTATTCAAGTGGATGAATTTCACTGTGTAAGTAAAAAGAAGACATTATTTTATTTTCTCTCAGCTAAACTTTCTATAATAAAAAATACCTGCCACAGACCACCACCTCTCCCAATGGATAAGTGCTATGCTTGGGTAGCAGGACCCCCACATGGCCTACCTCAGTTTGACTCCTAACTAGTGTGACTTAAAGAACATGCTGGATGCATGTGTGTGCATACTCTACATCTGATGAGATAAAGCAATGAAGGCAAAAGAATTATGGCATTTTCACTCGCCACTGGGGAACGGTGTTTTCTGTTTGTTTGCTTGTTATTTATTTATTGATTGATTGATTTAATTTTTTTCACTAGTGAGAACACACACCATCTGACAATACCAAAGAAAAACAATTTTTTAAATCTCTGTTTATTCATTCCTTCTGAGAGAGGAAGGAAAACAGACAGAGAGACAAGAGGCCCCAATAGGGTCTTCAAGCAACAATCCATTCACCTGCTCTTCAACCATAGCTCTCCTGGATCATTGTCAGAGGAGCTTGCACCTGGTACACACAGAGAGGCTTCAGGACTTAAATTCAGGACTCTTCCATGTGAGTCTGGTTATTACTGCAGAGCATTGCACTACCACCATCCAACTGGTTGCTCTTGATTTTTAATTGTCTGTTGAATATTTTTACTACTGTTCTCATTTTAAAATTCACGAAGATGATGAATATAGGAAAATTGAAATCCAAACGTATTATAGTAGAGACATACTTTTCATTTGCCATAAAGTAAATAAAATCTTTCCTTAATGTTCACTTTTTTTTAACGTATAAGAAACCACACTTACATCAGAGTTGATTTTTTAAAATATCATCTGAGGGCCCATACAATCACTGGAGAAACACAGAGAGAAAGAGAAAGAAAATGAGAAAGCATCCCTTCTGGGAAATGACCACATCACAATCTCTTCTCCATTTTCCTCTTTTTGGGATTTTAGACACCCATGCACACATACCCAGTTTATTTCTCAAAATATCAGGTCTGAGACTTCAACCACAAGGTTGTCCATTTTGGATTCAGCTGCCTTAACCACTATGCTAAGGCCTGGCCCATCAGAGTGAAAAGTAAATGACAAAAACAATTTAAAAATCATTTTATTCACATAGTTTCCAGCTGACTAGAAATTGGAAAAGTTAAACTTACCCTTCAATTTGTTGCATGGTGTAACTTTCAAACAAAGCCACGTTATGTCTTGTCTGGTGACTATTCTTTGACATTAAGAGAAAATGCAGATGATATTCTGGAGATTGATGTACTATATTTGCAAACAAAAACAGTGCGATGTGCTGTATTTCCAGATGTTGTTTTCTTCTTTTTTTTTTTTTTTTCTCACTTCAGATACATATCACATAGCTATCAATTTTGACCTTATAGGTTTTTTTATATTTTTCCCCTCAAGGTCCCTCAGCTTTCTGAGTTACTGGGCCTACAGATATGAGATACTGTGCCCAGCTCTTGGTTTTTAACTTTTAACTTAATACTATGAAATGTATCTCAATTTGTGAGCTCATTATTTTTGCAAAGTACTTGGATGCATTTTGAGATACAGGTCAGTTAAAAAAATGACCACTCTTTTAATATACTATGGTTGCTTATGGGTTTTCTAAAATAACTATAAAATAAGTATTTCTAGTAATGGCAAAAAATACTTATAGATATATTGCTAAGAACTAATATCAGTGTGTTTGACATAAGTAGTGTTAGATTTCTGATCTATTTTCCTATTGCTGTCATTTTGTTTCTTATCTAATGAATATAAATACGTGCACTGCATAATCAAAAAAGTTAATTAGTGTTTAAAATTTACCTATATTTAGACAGAAAGCCACACGTATTGAAATATATTTAAATACTAGAGCTAATAAATTTAGGGGAAAGATTTTGGTATGGTGGTATTGTTTTGCTCTTTAATATGTTGTAAACCAATAGCTTTTTTAAAAGAAGCGAATTTAAGGTGGAATTCAATGACACATAAACAATTTTATTCAAGGCATTTGTGAATATATCATGGTACATTCATAATATATACATATATATATATAGTAGACCAATAGCTTTTTTAAAAGAAGCGAATTTAAGGTGGAATTCAATGACACATAAACAATTTTATTCAAGGCATTTGTGAATATATCATGGAACATACATAATATATACATATATATATATATATATAAAGTTTTTCCTGTATTCATACATAATAAAATGCATTAAAGTTTTATAAAATTAAGGTGATCAGATGACTTAGTTAAATTCTGATTTATGTGTAAATCCAGACAATTTCTGTTATTCATCAGAAAACGCACACATACTTTGCTTCAATAATAATATTGGTAAAATAGCTTATTAAGTCATAAGTAAATAGTATAAATATGTATTAGCATTTTTTAGCATCACAGAAAATGCACTTCTGTTTTAAAAATTATAATTATCTTTCTCCTCCCTATTCTTTCTTCTCTGTCTCTTTCCTAGAAGAATCAATAGAGTATGTATAAAAATATTTACTGAAAACAGTCAGGAACAAAAAGAAATGAACAGCTAGGAAAGGCACACTGTGAAAAGAATAAAATGTAGATAAATTTAATAAATATACTGATAGTCTACTAAAAGAAAACATTGCAAAATACATATTGACTGCTAGATTCCCAGAAAGGACGGTGGTAGTGCCATTTTAACTCACTTCTTCAGTATGTCTGAGATAAAGCAATTGTAAAAGATGAAGAATTAAATCTGAACTCTCGAACCCTATATTAAAAACTTATATTTAGCACCTATTAAAAAAGTGAGCTCGGGACCAGCAGTTTGCGTAATGGCTATGTTGCTGGACTCCCATGTAGTCGACCGCGGTTCGAGTCCCAGACCCGGTGGCTTAAACTCACGCCGGGTGCGTGTGCGTGCGTACCCAAGATTCCGAGAGGAGAATGGAGGAGAAGGGATTGCGGCATGGCCATCCTCCCTGAGGGGTGATTTCTCGCTTTCTATCTCTCTGTCTCTCTCTGCCTTCCTGGCGAGCGCATGTGCCCTATAGCAAAAACCTCTCAAAAAAAATTTTTTTATATTTTTCCCCTCAAGGTCCCTCAGCTTTCTGAGTTACTGGGCCTACAGATATGAGATACTGTGCCCAGCTCTTGGTTTTTAACTTTTAACTTAATACTATGAAATGTATCTCAATTTGTGAGCTCATTATTTTTGCAAAGTACTTGGATGCATTTTGAGATACAGGTCAGTTAAAAAAATGACCACTCTTTTAATATACTATGGTTGCTTATGGGTTTTCTAAAATAACTATAAAATAAGTATTTCTAGTAATGGCAAAAAATACTTATAGATATATTGCTAAGAACTAATATCAGTGTGTTTGACATAAGTAGTGTTAGATTTCTGATCTATTTTCCTATTGCTGTCATTTTGTTTCTTATCTAATGAATATAAATACGTGCACTGCATAATCAAAAAAGTTAATTAGTGTTTAAAATTTACCTATATTTAGACAGAAAGCCACACGTATTGAAATATATTTAAATACTAGAGCTAATAAATTTAGGGGAAAGATTTTGGTATGGTGGTATTGTTTTGCTCTTTAATATGTTGTAGACCAATAGCTTTTTTAAAAGAAGCGAATTTAAGGTGGAATTCAATGACACATAAACAATTTTATTCAAGGCATTTGTGAATATATCATGGAACATACATAATATATACATATATATATATATATATAAAGTTTTTCCTGTATTCATACATAATAAAATGCATTAAAGTTTTATTAAATTAAGGTGATCAGATGACTTAGTTAAATTCTGATTTATGTGTAAATCCAGACAATTTCTGTTATTCATCAGAAAACGCACACATACTTTGCTTCAATAATAATATTGGTAAAATAGCTTATTAAGTCATAAGTAAATAGTATAAATATGTATTAGCATTTTTTAGCATCACAGAAAATGCACTTCTGTTTTAAAAATTATAATTATCTTTCTCCTCCCTATTCTTTCTTCTCTGTCTCTTTCCTAGAAGAATCAATAGAGTATGTATAAAAATATTTACTGAAAACAGTCAGGAACAAAAAGAAATGAACAGCTAGGAAAGGCACACTGTGAAAAGAATAAAATGTAGATAAATTTAATAAATATACTGATAGTCTACTAAAAGAAAACATTGCAAAATACATATTGACTGCTAGATTCCCAGAAAGGACGGTGGTAGTGCCATTTTAACTCACTTCTTCAGTATGTCTGAGATAAAGCAATTGTAAAAGATGAAGAATTAAATCTGAACTCTCGAACCCTATATTAAAAACTTATATTTAGCACCTATTAAAAAAGTGAGCTCGGGACCAGCAGTTTGCGTAATGGCTATGTTGCTGGACTCCCATGTAGTCGACCGCGGTTCGAGTCCCAGACCCGGTGGCTTAAACTCACGCCGGGTGCGTGTGCGTGCGTACCCAAGATTCCGAGAGGAGAATGGAGGAGCAGGGATTGCGGCATGGCCATCCTCCCTGAGGGGTGATTTCTCGCTTTCTATCTCTCTGTCTCTCTCTGCCTTCCTGGCGAGCGCATGTGCCCTATAGCAAAAACCTCTCAAAAAAAAAAAAAAAAAGAAAAAGAAAAGAAAAAAAAGTAAAAAAAGTGAGCTTAAAATCTTGTTTTTCCTTTCAAACTAATAAGATTGACCGAAATGTTCACACATAACTCATTCAACTGCATGAACATGGGGTGATTTCAAAGTGCTTTTTATGAGATATTTTACAGTAATTTTTAGAAAACTAAAGTCTTGGTTATATGTGAAGAATGCATACATGTGAAATGTGACTTTCACAATTTACTAAAGTAACAAAATAAATAAGGATTTGTTAATTCAATGATTTAATAAATATAGGGCAATTATTAGGCCTCAAACTAGAAGCCATTTTTTTGAACTTTTACTTCTGGTTCTTATGTGACACAAAATATATATCTTATATTACCCAATGACTTCCAATATGCTATTGTATAAGTTTAAAAACATATCCCTGATAAGTACTGTGCAATAAAATAATAATGTTTATTTAAATAGTGTGTCTCCTTAAATTCCCCCAATACATTGTCAATATTGTCAATATAGCTTTCTAGTAATCCTATATGTCTCTGACTTTGACTTATAAAAAAAGATTTCTATGAGTTAGAGTTTATTTTATTCCACATTATATCCCATAGAGCTATTTATCTTCTATACTATGGGAACTGCAGACAGGATGGACAAAAATCATGAAGTTTAGCTACTTCATTCAAAGTGAACTTCAAGTGAGCATTTCTGTTCATTTATGTTTAAAGATATTAGAAATGGTTATGTTTAAATGTATCTTATTTCACTTAAGAAATATGGATGAGAAATGTAGAAGTGCACATCTTGAATTTTTAACTACAGCATCATCAGTTTGGGAAACTAAAACAAAGTTGGCTCCTAAATTCTCATGATCAAAAACATAAAAGTCTCAGATAAGCCCAAGAACAGTATTATAAACACTAAGTGAAAGAAGAGAGAATGTTATAACAGCTACCACGTGCTATACAGCTACAAAAAGAAATTTTAGGAACAACCTGCAGAATAAATAATTCAGGATCCATTTATGCATGAGAAAACTGAAGCCAAGCTAGACATATAATTTTATCAGTGCAACAGTTAATTACTAGAAGAGCCAGGATTTAAGCCTAGATTTCTCAAATTTCACACATTTCTACTTGATCATATTGTAATCCTATTCCATAATTCTAAAAATATTATGCTGTAGAGGTAATATAAGAAAGCATCTTTGTGTTGTTAAATGTCTAAAGCTATTAAGATTAAACACACTATGAATTTAACAAAAACAACGAATCCTAAAGCTGCCACTAATTACCAAACTAGAAAAACAAATTTAAAATTTATTCATATTCTTTGCATTAGAAAACAAAAGAAAATAAATTAATACAAAGTGAAATAGATTCAATGAAGAGTTAATATTCTATCTAATACTTTTCCTAAATTTTAAACACAGTCTATTAATTATACTGTCCCTGGTCTATTTTTCATCTAGTATATTAAAGAAAATTTCTAATTTATAACTCTACTGACAAACATATAAGGAATTCTTTCAATTTTCCCTGCTGTGTTCCCTGAAAGGTATGTGATTCAATTTCTAATACAACTTCAAGTTTAATGTAATTCTCTCTCTTCAATGTAATTATTACAACCAACACATTAGTTTCAAATTCAGTATAACTTCTAAAATATTTTTTAAGTGATTAAAAGTCTTTCCTCTTACCTGGGAAAATGAACTGCTCACTCAATTAAGGTATATAAAAAATACTATGCATGTGGATTTTTATACCAGCTTTTCAGGTTTTAGAGTCCACAGGGATGTCCCAGTGAGGAAGAGCTCTAATTCTTTCCTGGAACATAAATTCATTAAGATGACTTTTTTTTTTCATAGTAAACAAATGTTTCTGGAATAATGACCCATATGATGAAAATGATTGCCTGAAAGAACTTGGTTCTTTATTTCGTTTCGTTTTGTTTTATTATCTCCCACTGGAAAGGAAATCTAATGACACAGGATGTAGTCTTAGTTGTGATGCTATTAATGTGGCATTGGTATGATTACCTAAATTCTCTTATATAGTTTCCATTTCCTGGAAATTTAACTTATAAAGTTTTTTGAAAATCCTATGAACACTTACATTAAGGAATAAAAGGGAAGCATAACTATGACTGATTTATGCTCTTTAATAAAGACTACTTATTTAACTTTAAGGTGTAATACTTTGGAGAAGTCCTACCCGGCGGGGCCCTAGGATCTGTCTGAGCTCCCCTGCTTCCGGTCTGTTCAGTATGTTGGCAAGGCCTGTGTGCCCCCCCCGACCTAGGATTTTGCTCCAGAAACTCTGGCAGCCTTGCTGGGAAGCGACCCCCCTCTGACTCCCCAGTATACTACTATAAAAGAATTAGCTATAGCTCTCTTATATATCCTGAGTATATGATAAAATTTTCCAGGAAGTCCCCCGACCACTCCCCTTTGCTCTGATCACCTGCTGTTAATTACAATGCTTTATCTCCATGGTCACAATAGAGGGTGGACTGAAGTTCTGTCTAGGCAGAAAGAATCTTGAGCTTTGGAAGGCCCTTCAAAATACATTTAAGGTAAACTTAATCTTAATAGGATTAGGCCAAAACAGACCCAGGACACCCCCACCCTCACCAAGTAAAATAGATAAATATATTAGGATTCCTCAAATTAAGTTTTAGATCCCTATAAAACTATATAAGTACTATTCTTTATTAAGATCCATAAGAACTAATATCTATACTTGAGATTTTCTTTTCTCAGCACCATTCCTGGTAATCATAAGATGGCTGCTGCCCACATCAGCTGATAATCATCTCTGCTTACCGGAACCGCTTTCTCGAAACTGCATTCCATGGAGACCCACCTACAATTGCGGAACTGCACTAGACCCACCCTTAATCCAACACTGAATAGAATCCATGTTCCCTATTCTTAAAACTTTATGAGCTGATAATTGAAACACATAGCCCCTCTTCCATTTACTTGTATGTAACACATTTTCAATAAAAAGGCATGATAATTCCTAGCAGTTGTCACTCTTCAGAGAGCGATCTCTGAGGGGTGTCTGGCATAGGACGTGCATAAAAATGCACTGAGGCCTTTGTCTTCTGTTCACCTGCGCCTCCTCTGTCGAATCAACCCACCCCCACCGAGGCTGGACCCCGGCAATACTTTTAATGTTACAAGAAATAAATCTAAGCTTATTGAAAGTTTAATGGGGGAGATAAGATATGAATACATGAGTCCAACCCAAATGTCCATGAATAGATGAATGCATTGAAAAAGTGTGGCACATATACTCATTGAAATGCTATTCACCCTAAAAACAAACAAACAAACAAACAAAAACAAGATACTAACATGTGATAGAAAACAGGCAAATATGGCAGATTACTGCTTAGTGAAGCAAGTCAATTTATGAAACAGAGACGTTGTATATCTCCACTTAATATATAATGACTGTCCTCACTAAATGGTGGAAACTGAAAGATTAGAGAGTATAGAAGCATGGGAAATGGGTATGGAAAGTAATATATTGTGATTAAATGTATAAAATCAATTTTTAAAAAGATATGAATATATGAATAGGAAGTTTTGGTAGGTGAGATGAAGACGTATACTCTAATAATAGAATGTTCACACTACGGTAGAGATAAGGATCAAACATTTGATTTCTATAGTATATTATTTTGTGAGGATAGCCAATTAACTATATTTTGCGAGGATAGCCAATTAACTAATATGTAGACTAATATCTAGATCTATGCTTTGGAAATTCTTTAAAAAAATTGTGGAAAATACCTTAATATCTAGGCTCCAAACCAGAGATTATAAATCAGTAAATAGGAAATATTGGTGATGACTTAAGAATGTAAAACAGAAAGGACAAAAGGTAACATTGACAGACAACTCAGTTGTGATCTAGTGCCCTACTAATTAGCTAAAATCATACCTTGATCTATAGATCCAATGGAATTCCACTTAAAACTAAAAAAGTTTCTTTTACATAAATTGACAAGTTATTCTACAGTTTACTTAAAAAGCAAAGAAGTTATGAGAGTTATAAAAATTTCGAAGAAAAAGAATAAATTTGAGGCCAGCAAGTAGCATGGTGACTAAGGCGGTGGACTTCCACATGGCTGACTGCAGTTTAAGTCCTGGACCTGGCCTCTTATATTCTTACTTTCCCTCTCTCTCTGTTTCTTTCTGGGGAGCACACATTCTCTGTAGCATATTTTAAAATAATAATAAAGATAAATTAAATAAAATAAATATTTCTTTAAAAATAATACATTTGAATTATTTATATAATCTGATTTCAGAATTTAACATAAAAAAATACTCAAGAGAACGAGGTGTTCATAAATGATAGACATTTCTACCTTTGGAATCAATGGAACAAAATAAAGTGTTAACACATATATGGTCAATTGATTTTAGACATAAGAGATGAAAATCTTTGTTCTCCATTTATCATTACAACTAAGTCACCAGGTCAGCCATAACTTGATGGTAGGCAGCTAGACCCCAGATGGCCAACCATGAAGTATGATACCTGTACCCTACAGCTAGGAAAAACACTCCAGGCACTTATGCATGCTAGTCTAAAACCCCAAAAATATAGAGAAATGGAGGAGAACACATAGAAGATTTTTAAAAATTTATTTATTTTACATTAATTCACTGAACATCATCATAGCATACAAAATGTGATTTTCCATCCAGAATACCCTGTATTGTGGATTAATCATACATATTATCATCAACAAATAATTTTGATGTGATTGAGCACTATGAGGAGGGTCCTATTTCACTTTTCCTTTCTCTCTTTCTGTTTCTTTCCTTCAAGTGCACATATCTTTTGGCAAATTTATAAAAGGGATGGGGGAACCACTGAAAAGAATTCTCATCATCATTTTATATCACTGCATTCAGATATTTTGATGTCCCCTCATCACAGTTACCGCATACATCCTCTTCAAAATATGACCAATTTCTGATGGCAGTTGGTAGCATAATGGTAAACTTTGACACTTTGTGATGGTGCTCCACATGGGAAGGCACTTTATTATGGTAGTAACAATCTAATCAAGGTATTCAGTACACCCATCACCACAGATAGTAACATTATCCATTATTCCATTATTTCTCTGTGGTGAGAACATTTAAAGTTCTTTCTTTTAGCTATTTTGACTACATGTTGCAATATTATTAACAATAATCACTCTTCTTTTTATCTTTAGAGAGGTATTTGCTATAGGACATGTGTACTCACCAGAAAGACAGAGAGAGACAGAGACAGAAAGCTAGAAATCACCCCAAGAGGGAATGGCCATATCACAATCCCTTCTCCTTCAGTCTCCTCTTAGGATTTTGGGTATGCATGCACATGCCCCCAGTGTGAGTTTTAGCACCAGGTCCCTGACTCGAAACACAGTTGACTACATGGGAGTCCAGCGATGTAACCATTATGCCATCTGCTAGTCCAGACAATAACTCTGCTAAACACTGTTGTATCGGAAATTATTCCTCCTATGTAACTGTGACTCTGTACTTATTACCAATCTCTCCCCATTTCTCCAGTCACCTTCCCCTTTCCAACTTCTGGTAACCATTATCTTAATCTCTATTTCTTTGACTTCAGCTATTTTAGATTCCAAGTACGAATGACATCACGTGGTGTTTTTCTTTATGTATCTGATTTGATACCCTTAACATAATGTCCTGTGAGTTTATCCATGATACTGTAAATGAGACTATATACTTCTTTTTTCATGCCTGAAAAGTATTCCATTGTGTATACATACCACATTTTCTTATCCTATTAATCTGAAACAAGTATATAAAAGGGATAAATGCACTACCACATTTATTACATCATTATTTCAATAGCCAAGGTATGAAATCACCATTATCTGTGCCCTAGCCTTGGCAACTACTATTCTACTCTGATTAAGCATTCAATTATTTTAGAAATATCATAGAAATAGACTCATGCAGCATTTGTCCTTGTTGACTATCTTACTCCAGGTGATCTGCAGTCCTTCTGCTTAGTGTATATCACATTTTCTTAGGTCATTCATTCATTCATGAACATTTAAATTGTTTCCGCATCTTGGATCTTGTGAATACTACTGCAACGAACATGGGAGTGAACACACCTAGCTGAGATTCTCATTTAATTTTGTGGATAAAACATCAAATGTGGAATTGATTGATTGTATTACGGTTCTATTTCTAGTTTTTGAGAAATCTCCAATCTGTTTTTCATAGTGGCTGTATTGTTCTCCATTTCTACTAACAGCATGCATTGACACCAGTTTCTCTACATTCTCACCAAACTTAAATTTGTTGTTTGATAACAGCCAGTTTAACAGGTGTAAGATAATCCTTCAATGTGTATGTTTATTTGCGTGTATTAAAATTTCCCTACTACACAAAATGATCTTCAAGTTCAATGAAATATTGAAAAAAATCTGTGTCATTTTTTTTACAGAAATGGAAAAACAGCCCTGAAATTATACACAATAGCCAGAAACCATAAAAGGTCAAAATAATCTTGAAAAGGAAAACAGCTGGAGGGATCTCATTTTCTGATTTCAAATATATAACACTGCTTTGGTATTGAACAGTATGGCACTGGTATAAACATAGATATAAAAAGAGATGTTCAAAAATTCCACAGAAAGTGCATATTATGAAAAAAAGCTTTTCATGGATTTCAAAGGGTTTTTTTTTTTTGCATCAAACTAAATGTGTACTAACTAATCATGATATGCATAAGAGGACCTAGTTTGAAGTACTAAGAAGATGAAGGCATTAGTTTGAAAAAGTTCTCAAAGCACAGGCAATAATCCCAAAAATAGACAAGTGGGACTATATCATGCTAAAAAGTTTCTGCACAGTTGGCATGGTTGTTGAAGTGTTGGACTCCGACATGGCTGACCGTGGTTCAAGTCCCAGATCTGGTGGTTTCTTTCTCACTTTTCCTCTTTCTCTCTGGTCAAATTAAAAATAATAAATAAATAAATAAAAATAAATAAGAAAACTTCTGCACAGAGAAAGAATAATTAGAGTGAAGAGACAATCATCATAATGGGACCATATATTATATATTTGCAAATGATCCCTCAGATAAGGAACTGATAACCAGAACTCAAGCAGCTTCCTGCAAAAACTAATAATAACAATAATTCAATTAATAAGTGGGCAAGTGAACTGAATAACAAAACAGACTTCCTTCTCTAAGGAAGTCACATGAACGACTGAAACCATGATCAGCCTTGTAGGAGTCCAGTGCATTAAGCATCATACCACCTGCTGGCCTCATAATAACAGTTTCTTCAAAATGTAATCATATTGTACAGTGATCCAAAATACTTTATCTATATAGTTTGTTATTTGTTATCGAGATGTAGATTGCACTTTCCACAGAGAAACAGAGAGAGAGGGAGAGAAGGAGAAAGACAAGACAACCAACCTTCAATGGGCATGGTCACATTGCAATCCCTTCTTCTCCATTTCTCCATCTCGTCAGGATTTGGAGCATGCATCTAGGCACAGGTACCTGACATGTTTTAAGCTGCCAGATCTGGTACTCAAACCACACAGTTGGCCATGTGGGATCCACCTTCCTTAACTACTACTCTATGGAGCTGGACCCTTTGTAATAATATTTTATAAGTTTTTTAAAATTTTATTTATTAAGTTTTTCAGTTTGAAAGTTCTCCCTTAGGGCCAATCTGTGGCCTGGTGGTTCAGGCACCTGGATCCCACATGGCAGACTGTGTAGTTCATACCCAGTGGCTTAGAAGACACACCAAGCATGTGGGCTTGCATGCCTAAAACAGTGAAAGGAAG
Organism: Tupaia belangeri chinensis; assembly: GCF_000334495.1. Lineage (NCBI taxonomy): Eukaryota > Metazoa > Chordata > Mammalia > Scandentia > Tupaiidae > Tupaia > Tupaia belangeri. Next base: position 35,277 of record NW_006159998.1, on the reverse strand, counting down.
AAGAAATGGAGAAGAGATTGTAATTCAACAATTTCCCATGGGGAATTCTGTCTTGCTTTTTCCCTCTCTTTCTCTGTCTTTCTCTCTCAGGCAAGTACACTTGCTCTCTGGCAAGAAAACCAAAACAAACAAAAAACTTCTTTGTCAAAACTTTAGGCACAAACACATTTTACCCTAGGCCTACCCAGAGTCAAGATCATCAGTTTCACTGTCTTCTACCTCCACACTTGGTCCCACTATAGGATCATAATGAACAAGATAGATTAAGTCAAGCACAAGAGAAAATGATACACTCATAAGAGTTGATAAGCAGGAGATATATGAGGCTCTTGCTGGTACAGCACAGCAATCTCTTTTATACTATTTGCTTATTTGTTTAAGTGAGAGTACATTCTAACATAATGATAAAAATATACCAGGGTAGATTCATAATTCTGTAATATACTCATTTATTACCAAGTACCATGTACTGTAGTGATAGCATGTTACAGTTTAAAATGACAGACAGTGCAATAATTTTATTTATAACAGCATAATCACAAACACAGAACATTATGTTGTGCTATGAAGGTAGCACATCTATGATGTCATTAGGTGATAACAACTTTTGAGTTCCATTGTAATCTGATGTGACGGCTATCATGTATTTCATCCATTATTGTATGGTTCAAGCATTGGTATGCAGTGCATAGTTGTCATACGGTCAAGTTATTTTCAAAAGGGTAACAACAATACATGAATGTCATAGAATAATCATTTCAACACATTACGAAGTGACTATGCATATAAAAATAAATAAATAAATTAGACCATTGCCTTATGCAGTATAGAAAAATCAACTCAAAATAAATAGGTTTAGAGTTAAGTCTTAAAATTCTTTTCTTTTGCAAATCTCATGTTTCATCATTAAGGTCAAGATTTTCATAATTTTTTGCCTTCTATTAAAATTTGGTCTCAGGATCAGCAGATGGCATAATGGTTACAACTCCCACACAGTTGATCACAGTTCAAGTCTGGACCTGGTGGCTTAAAACTCATGCCAGGCACAGGTGAGTGCATGCCCAAAATCCTGCGAGGAGAATGAAGGAGAATAGATTGAGGCATAAATATCCCCCCTGGGGATGCGATTTCTCACCTTCTGTCTCTCTGCCTCTCTGTCAAGTGCACATACCCAATAGCAAAAATCTCTTTAAAAAAATGTGTTTCACAGAAGTAGATTTTCATTAATTATAAAATTTGGTCCTGTATTATTAAGTTTTCAAAATTATTTTCTCTTTACAACTGTGAATAATTTATGGCTAATAGTGACATACCCTCATACAGAATCATTTTTTCTTTTCTCATCTGATAGAAATTTAGCTATAACACCTTATTCGCCAAAGCAAAATTAAACCCATTGTAATGCAGAAAATGAATTGTAGTGATTCACATGTGTATGCTTCATATCAAATGACAACACAATTCACAAAATTTCTGTATTCTCTAAAAAACTCAGACATAGAGGCCGGATAGTGACTGGTTGGTTGAAGCACTGAATGCCATATGGCCGACCGTGGTTCCAGTCACAAACCAGGGGACTTGAAGATCATGTGGGTGTGTGTGCATGCATACCCAAAATCCCAAGAGGAGAGTGAGTGAGAAAGAATTGTAGTGTGGCCATGCCCCCTGGGGGGTGATTTCTCACTTTCTTTATTGCTGTCTCTCAGGCAAGCCCTGAACCTTATGGCAAAAACTTCAAAAAAGAAACAGAGAAGAAATTCAGATTTAAAGAGTGGGTAGAGAAAAAAATTTCTCAATCAAAGACAGTTTTGTTATAATTAACCTTGATAGAATACTCTGCAGAACTAACCAAATTCTGCACATTTCATAATTAAACTTATTGTAAAGAGTCAACTTTATTAACATAATTTATCTCTCATTGATTAGTCTTGTAAAATGAATATTAACATTATGTATCTATAGGTCAGTAGATTATAGCAAATCATTGGAGGAAATTGTTGAGAGAGCTAGAATTCTAGCATCCTCTTCCAATGCTTTGTCCACTCATGTTTGCATGTCAGAACTTAAGTTTTCCATTCACTTTAGGCGTAATATTATTTGATAGTAAAGCACCTAAGACTTCCATAACAAATGAATTATTCGGCGCAATTGTTTTAGAAATGACATGACATTTGTGCATAAATATTTCATCTTCCATATGATTCTGGCCATGAGTGCCATGACCATTTGCCCCAACATCTTATCATTGTCTCCTTATCTGCGGCATAGAAATTGTGTTCTCTTCTCTCTCTCTCTCTCTCTCTCTCTCCTCTCTCTATAAGTAATAATTTGTATTTCCCTGATTCCCTGTTCATATTGTCTAATTTTTTGTAGTAATATGAACTTTAACTTTATTAATAACTTCAGGTTTCTTCCGTGAGATTTTAACATGAAGAATGTCACTGAAGTTATCATGTTTATACTGAAGGGCTTCATAAATGACCTTGAACTGCAGATGATTCTCTTCTTCCTGTTCTTAGCAATCTAGCTCTTTATCCTTTTGGGGAATGTAGGACTGGTTGTATTGATCATTGGGGATTCCAGGCTCCACAACCCCATGTACTGCTTTCTGAGTGTGCTGTCTTCTATGGATGCCTGCCATTCTTCAGTTATTACTCCCAACATGTTAGCAGATTTTACGTAAGAGACAAAAGTCATTTTGTTCCATGGCTGTGTACCACAGATGTTTCTTGCCATTACTTTTGGGACCACGGAATGCTTTCTCTTTGTTGCCATGGTCTATGATCGCTATGTGGCTATCTACAACCCTCTCCTGTGTTCAGTGAGCATGTCACTCAGGGTCTATTCACCATTCATCATTGAATGATTGATGGAATCAGGAATCTTGCAGAAATTTTACATGGTACTATACATATGGATTCATTTTCAGCCTTGCTTTCTGTTCATCAATGTCATCAGACAATTCTTTTGTGACATCCCTTCTCTCCCTGCTATTTCTTGTTTCAACACTCACAGAAACTAGCTTCTATTCTACTTTGTGGGATCTACTGAAATTGTCACTATCCTGATATTGCTCGTCCCCTATGGTTTCATTCTGTTGGATATTCTGAAGATGCACTCTGCTGAAGGGAGGTGAAAAGTCTTCTCTACATGTGGTCCTTATCTAACTGGAGTGTCCATTTATCATGGAACAATCTTCTTCATGTTTCTCAGACCGACTTCAAACTACGCTTTGGAGTATGACACAATAGTGTCAATATTTTACACATTGTGATTTCCATGCTAAATCCTATCATCTACAGTTTGAGAAACAAAGATGGCAAAGAGGCAATACAAAGATTGTTTGGGGGTCAGGTGGTATTTCAGTGTTAATACAACTAGACCCACATGGGACATATCCAGAGTTTATATTTGAGGCACTCCATGAGCACATTGGGCTTGCATGTGCCTGGAGTCTAACTGGTTGAGAATGTTTGTTAATCATAGCATGAAAACCATGTTAAGTGTGACTATCTCTCTGTCTCTCTATCTTTTTTTTGTGTATGCCTATATTATGGAATAAATAAAATAATAAACTTAAAATGTTGGAAGGCATAAAAGCATGGAGAATAATGGTCTGGGATAAAATCAAGTTCCTGTACCTGATCATGTCCACATGAGTGAACTCATCAAAATAATTAAAAGCTGCCTAAAGCTAAATGTTAATCAAGGCTTCTTCCTTCGGGTGAGTGAACGCAGCATGGTGATCATGTTCACATCCATCTCCAAAGTATACAAAAATGAAAAGGATGAAGATGGATTACTCTATATGGTCGATGCCTTTCAGGAGACATTAGGAATGAAACCATCAGTGTTAAACTAGAAAAATACAGCTGTTCTAAATTTTTAAACCCTTACCAATGAAAAAAGGGAAATACCATCTGATATTGATCTGTTCATCTAGTCATACATCATCACAACAGTACTGTTGCCACCTAGGAGTTTTAGGAAGCCCTCAACTGATCATTATAGGGATTATTCTCACCAACTCTCCCTTCTGCATGCATCTGTCCACATGGCTAAATTTTAATATGTATTACATGATGTAAATTGTTTTGAGATTTTTGCTCACATGTGCTTGCCAGAGATACAGAGGGAAAG
>NW_006159998.1:27375-30508 GCF_000334495.1 Tupaia belangeri chinensis | reverse complement strand
AAAGAGAGAGAGAGAGAGAGACAGAAAGCAAGAAATAACCCCTCCAGAGGGGATGGCCATACTGCAATCCTTTCTCCTCCATTCTCCTCTTGAGATTTTGAGCATGCATGCACATACACCCAGCATGAGTGTCAAGGCATCAGGTCTGGGACTCAGACTGTAATCAGCCATGTGGTAATCCAACAACATAACCATTACACCACCTGCTTTCCATACATTATGTAAATTCTTAGTCAGTCTGGCCTATTTAGACTGTATATGTCATTATGTCTGACATTCTTCTAAATCTTATGCAGACTGTACATCTATTAAAACATCGTGTCATTTATTTTCTTCTTAAGTTTATATATACACTCTTTTACACATATACATGCATATATATGCTCAGATAAGATTTTAAAAAGTTTGTGTAACTGGAAGTAAAATATGAGTTTAGTATTTGCAAAACATTTTTGAAATCCATACAGTATTTTAAATAGCATTCATTTTCCATGAATTTTTTTTTTTTTGGAGAGTTTTTAGCTATAGGGCATGTGCGCTCACCAGACAGACAGAGAGAGACAGAGAGACAGAAAGAGAGAAATCACCCCCCAGGTGGGATGGCCACCCCACAATCCCTTCTCCTTCATCCTCCTCTCAGGATCTTGGGCACACACGCACACAAGCTTGACCACTGGGAGTTTAAGCCACCGGGTCTGGGACTCGAACCACGGTCGACTACGTGGGAGTCCAGAGACATAGCCATTATGCTAACTGCTGATCCCTTCCATGAATGTTTTATAGATCTATTCCTGTGTTATATATGTTGGTATTGACTTTATTTGTTTACTAGGGCTGCCTTAAAAATCACTACAGATTAAATGTTTTAAACAGTAGAAATGCATTGTTTAGGGAACAGCAAGTGGCATAGTGGTTAAGGCATTGTAATCCCACATGGCCAACTGCAGTTCAAGTCTGAACTTGGCTGCTTAAAAATCATGCCAAGTGCTTGTACATAACGCCAAAAATCTTGACAGGAGAACAGGGAAGAAAGGATTGCAGCATGGCTATACCCCTGGGGACCCGGGAACTGATTTTTCACTTTCCTTCTGTCTAAACATATATCTTTCCAGTGAGCATATGTGTACTATGGGGAGGGGAGAGAAGAAGGAAAATAAAAATAAAAAGAAATGCATTTTTTTTTGTTTTTGTTTTTGGTTTTTGAGAGACTTTTGCTATATGGCATGTCCGCTTACCACAGAAACAGAGACTGAGAAATCACCTCCTAGGGCGAATGGCTATGCCATAATCCCTTTTCCTTCAGTCTCCTCTCAGGATTTTGAACACACATGCACATATGTCTGGCATGTGTTTTAAGCAGCAGTGTCTGTACTCGAACCATGGTTGACTACATGGGAGTCCATGGGAATGAGGACTAATATGGAAGATATCTCACTAAGTGAATCCAGTCAGACTATGAAAGAGAGAGTCAAGACATTTAAGGAACAAGTTATCGAACTCAAATCAGGTTCACTCGTCCAAGGGCTATGATAACAAACCATAGGCACATGATGTGATGAAGGAAAGTATAGCTTTATTGCAAAGTACAAAGCAAGGAGAGAGGGCAGCTCATGCTGAAAAGACCCAGTCTCCCCAAGATGTTCCCCACATGCGTTTTTAAGGGCAAAAATTAAGGGCAGAGGTCCTACGTGCATGATCAGTTTAATGATTGGTTCAAGAGGGCATGATCATCTCATGGGCATTATTGATTGCTGAGTCCTTAGATAATCAAATTTCTCTTCAGGTGTCTGGAGCCATTCAGCCTGTAGTCTTTGAGCTCACAACCTGTAGTTTCCAGCCTATAAAACATCTTACATATTGAAATGAAAACCTTATCTTTCCTTTAAGTGATAGTTTTAGAGGTCAAATGGCCCTTATTTATGGTCCATGTTGGCCATTATCATAACCAAAGCCTGAAGACTTACTTCTTACTCTGGGCCATTATAATGTAAATGGACCTTATATTTCAAGGACTTTAGAAAATACATTAGGGGGCCCTTGCTTGGTTTCACCTAGAGAGACATTCAAAGATTCAGACTCAAGAAATACAAAGGACCCAAAATAAGATCAACCCAAGAAGATCTTTTCCAACACATATTATATCCAGAATGACCAAAGTCACAGACAAATACTATATACTCAGACTGGCAAAAGAGAAATGTCAAGTTACCTACAAAGGATATCCCATCAGGCTAACAGTGGACCTCTCATTGGAAATGATACGATGAAGGAAAGAATGGGAAAATATATTCGAAGTATTGAGTGAAAAACAATTTCAACCAAGAATACTATGTCCAGCAAGTTTATCCTTCATATGAGAAGAGAAGACAAGAACATTCTCAGATAAACAAAACCTGAAAGAATTTACCAATGCCAGACCAGCTCTCCAAGAAGTTCTGAAGGGAGTGCTATCCCAGGAAAACTAAAGTCAGACACACAGAAATAAGTGCTCTAGAACAGCTAAGAAAATGACCAGCTTAAATGTAGAGCAAAGTCCAGAGTTAAATGTTATCTTTCAGAATTTAAGTGGAAAGCTGGGACCACAGTAGAAGATAAAGTACATGAGTTTGAACTGGTGAAATAGAATTTTATGAGTTTTGACTAAAACATTACTGACCTTCTATGCTTTGTTTTCCAGTGTTAAGGAGTTTTGTCTTCTTTCAACTTGTGGACAAGTCCGTATACCTACTATTCAAACAGAATCCTAACCTGTTTTCTGGCTTTAAGTATGAAGCAAAGTTCTCTTAACATTTTTTTTTGTTTTGTTTTATTAAAGCTAAAACTGCATTTCTTGAAATTAAAAAAAAGTATTTAAAAAATACCTATTCTATAACCACAGTAGGCTATATGGATTCAGCTATGTGTTATTTTATAGTATATCCATTCTACCCACAGAGTTTCATGCCTAAAGAAAACTTTTGTTCACAGATATGTATATACCAGCTGAACTTACTATAGAAGTATTTAGATTAAGTAAGATATTTTATGAATCAATACAATGTGGGAAAGAATAAAGAAATGGAAAGCATAGGGGAAAATGTGTATATATATATATATTTATATATATATATACACACATACATATATATACACA
>NW_006159998.1:25911-27064 GCF_000334495.1 Tupaia belangeri chinensis | reverse complement strand
TAAATGCTGGGACCAGCAGTTAGCATAATGACTATGTTGCTGGACTCCCATGTAGTCGACCACAGTTTGAGTGGCTTAAATTCATGCCAGATGTGTGTGTGTACATGCCCGAGATCCTGAGAAGAGAATGGAGGAGAAGGGATAGCAGTGTGTCTCACTTTCTGTCTCCCTGTCTCTCTCTGTCTTTCTGGCGAGCGCATATGCCCTGTAGCAAAAACCTCTCAAAAAAAGAAATAAATAAAATAAAATAAAAATAGTAAATGCTAATAAAAAACGAAGCCACTTATTTTCTTACTATGTTTTAATGAGATCATTCTGATGAATTCATAAGAAAATGTGCTTGAGTGAAAGGTCGTTTGATTGACAGAATGTATTTTGCACTTTTAATGTTTTTTTGAATAAACAAATAGAACAAAACTGAATAAACAGAATAAATGAATAAGAAGGAGATGTGAGCAGAGGTAAAGTAAGATAGTTTTCTATCTGTGGGCTTCCTCATTAGGTATAAATTTTGAGGGATAATCTATACAAATTTCAGGTTTTTACTTATAGACAGAGGAAAAAGTCATAGTAGGATCTGAGCAAAGATCTAACATCAGAAAAATCTCCAAAGATGGCTAATTTTTCAAATCTTGAAACAGTCAGTATAATGTTGGTTGCCTTTTCCTAGGCTATAATATTGTTGTTCTTGAGACTTGAAAACACTTTCCATAAATTTGATAGCTGCAGAATGAAGCTGACGAATTTCTGAGACTGAAATGCGGCAACAACAACAACAAAAAATAGGGGAAGAAAACTTGTGGTACAGATAAAGTAAAAACCATGCTGAGAAGCATGAGGGATCTCAGTGTGTGAGGACATGTTTCATGAAAAGAAAGTAGCATTTGACAATTCTTATGAATTCTAGAATGGGGAAGTAACTCCAAAATGCATGTTGAAGACTTACTACCAGCATGTAAGAATTTATTTATCCATAGAATTCTTAGGACATAACCTGAAGTTATAGTATATTAAAAAAATAATTGCACAATTATTAAAACAAAGATGTATTTAGACCAAGTAAGATTTATTATTACTCTCTCAACAAAATAATCAGTATAGAGGAGACACAATTTATTTAAAGTGAAAATACCATAATGGAGAACTGATTAAC
>NW_006159998.1:17503-25519 GCF_000334495.1 Tupaia belangeri chinensis | reverse complement strand
GATGTCACAAAAGACATGTCTAATTTCATTGGATGCACAGAAGGACAGGCTGAAAGTGGCCACTGTGTGAACGGTACCATGTAAAATGCCTGCAACATAGGAAGCAATGATGAGTGGCACATAGACCCTGGGTGTCATGCTCACTGAGTACAGGAGAGGGTTGTAGATTGCCACATAGCGGTCATAGGCCATGGCAGCCAAGAGAAAGCATTCCGTGGTCCCAAAAGTAACAAAGAGAAGCATTTGTGCTGCACAGCCATAAAATGAAATGGATTTATTCTCTGCCAGGAAATTGACCAACATTTTTGGGGTGACAACTGTAGAATAGCAGGCATCCAAGAATGATAGGACACTCAAAAAGTAGTACATCGGGTTGTGGAGCCGGGAATTCCCAATGACCAATCCAACTAATCCCAAATTTCCCACCAACGTAAAAAGATAGATTGCTAGAAATAATAAAAATAGGAAGACTTGCATGTCAAAATCATTTGTGAAACCCAGCAATATAAACATGGTGACTTCAGTTATGTTCTTCCACTGAATCCTGTAAACATCCCAATTTGATGACAATCCAGTCATTTCAGTTTTTATTTATGGATTATGAAGGAAATACCATGTGAAAATAGTCTGTTCAATTACATCCTTGCTTGGTTCTCAGGGCATAATGATTTCCTAAGTAGCTCTGGGTTTGGCATTGATGAAGAAGTTGTATCCAAGTGGATGAATTTCACTAAGTAAGTAAAAAGAAGACATAATTTCATTTTTTATTGACTAATATTTGCATGTAAAATAATTTCTGCCAGGTACCACCAACTAACCCAGTGGATAAGTGCTGTGCATGAGAAGCAGGATTCCATATGGTTTACTACAGTTTGAGTCCTCGGTATGTGGCTTGAAGAACATGCTCAGTGCATGTCTGTGCATATCACACATCCTGATGGAATGAAGAAATGAAGGGAAAAGCATTATGGCATGATCACTCCCCATTTTTTTTTCTTTCCCTGGCAAGCACAAAGACCATCTAACAATACAAAAAAAAATAATAATTTGCTGCAAGTTAATTTATTTATTCCTTCTGAGAGAGAAAAACAAAACAAAACAGATACATAGCCACAAAAAGGTCTTCAAGCTGTGATCCACTCACCTATCTTCCAACTATTGCTATCCTGTATCATTGTTACAAGTGCTTGCACCTGGTGCACACAGGGAAGCTTCAGGACTTAAACTCAGAACTTTTCCATGTGTGTCTTGTTACCACTGAAGAGCATTGCATTACCTCCACACAGCTGATTGGCTTTGGTTTCCCAATTAATTTTCTGTTGATTTTGTACCACCTGTTCTCATATTATATTGTTCTCATATTATATTATTTTAAAATTAAGAAAGATTAATGAGTAGAAGAATATTTAAGCCCAAAAATATAGTAGAAACATACACCTCATTTGCCACAAAATAAATAATGTTCACATTTTTTAAGCAGAAGGAACCACATTTACTTCAGAATTGATTTTTTTAAAAAATGTTCTAAAAAAAAGAATTAAAAAAAATTGTTCTGAGAGTTCATACATTCACTAGAGAGAAATAGAAAGAGAGAAGAAATGTGAGAAAGCATTTCTTATAAGGAATGATCACATCTCAATCCTTTCTCCATTTCTCCGTCCTTTCAGGATTTTAGACACCCACAAACATAATTAGTGTACTTATCAAGACACCAGGTCTGGGACTTGAACCACAAGGTCATTCATATGGGAATCAGCTGCCTTAACAACTATGCTAAGGCCTGGCCCATTGTTAGACAAAAATAATATCAAAAATAGTTTTACTTAAATAGTTTCCAGCTGACTAGAAACTGGAAAAAATTAAACTTACCCTTCTACTTGTTGCGTGGGGTAGCCTTTCAAACAAAGTCATGCTATGTCCTGCCTGGTGATTATACTGTTGCATTAAATAAAAATGCAGATAATATTTTGGAGGTCGATGCACTATATTTGCAAACACAAAACAGTGCAATGTCCTTTATTTTCAGCTGTTTTCTTTTTTTCTCACCTGAGATACATATTGTCTAGTTGTCAGTTTTGTTCTTATTTTTTTTATTTTTATTTTTTCCTTTATGGGGGGATGGCCACGCTGCAATCCCTTCTCCTCCTTTCTCCTCTTGCAATCTTGGGCATGCATGCACATGCGCCCAGCGTGAGTTCAAGCCACCGGGTCTGGGACTCGAAGCACAGTTGACTACATGGAGTTCAGCGATATACCCATTACGCTAACTGCTGGTCTTGTCCTTATTGATTTTTAATGTTTTTTCCCCAGAAGGTCCCTCAACTTCCTGAGTTACTGGGATTATAAGTGTGGGATACCATGCTCAGCTCTTGGTTTTCAAATTTTAACTTAATACTATGAAATGTATCTTAATATGTGTGCTCATTATCTTTGCAAAGTACTTGGATGCATTTTGAGACATGTCTGTTAAAAAGAATCATGGCCATTCTTTTGCCATACTAAGGTTGCTTATGGAATTTCTAAAATAACTATGAAATAAATGTTTCTGATAATAGCAAAAAATTATTTATAGAGATATTGCTAAATGACTAATATTAATACATTTGACACAAAATAATGTTTGATTTCTGACCTATATTCCTAATGTTTTCATTTTGTTTCTTATCTAATGAATGTAAATAAAGGACATGATCTAAACAATTAAATAATTAATTAATTTTAAAAGATTATCTGTATTTAGACAGAAAGTCTCAGTTATTGAGACTTTTTATATCTTTGTGTGTGCTGCCCTTTTCTGGACCCAGAATCACGGCTATGAAGCTCCCAGTCAGGGTCCCCCTTCTAGACCTCAGAACCTGGAAAAGATTGGAAAAATCTCTCTTTATCCTGTTATTTTCTGTGTTTTCTAACTTCAAAAAAGAAAGAAAAAAAAGTTTATTCCCCCTACACATTTAACTTGCTCATTTGTCTCTCCCTCCCCTGCAACAAAATAATTTTAGGCATCTCCATCTCTGCTGCCCTTTTTGTCTCACTGTTTTCATTTTTAACTTAAACTTATTTTCTGAAATTTTTCTCTTTTTCTGTTGCTTTTCTTTCAGTCTTTTTCTTTGTTTTCAATTCCTATTTCTGTTTTCTACTTTCTTTCCCTTTTAGCTTGCCTTTTCACTTTGCTGCTCAGCCCTCATTCCCTGCCTCGAAGCTCTAGGTGCAAAACATCTGAATACTCTGAGGCTCAGAGAATTCTTTGTTCCTCCACTGAACGTGTTGCAAAAAAATGAGAAACTCCTCTTCATAAATCTCATCTCTAATACAGTAGAAGGGGGAAGATTGCTCAGAACTATTTCACAGTAATGGGAAACACAGGAGCTCACAGTTACAGAAAACTGCTCCAGCAAATTAGTCATAAGTGAATACATTACCAAATAACTAAAAATCAAAGACGAGCCCAAAGGATGCGAGAACCCAGAATACATCTCCAACAAGGGAACACAGCAACATGTCTCCAAGTATGGAAAGATTAGAGGATATTACCAAAATGTGAGGAAAAACATTTAGAATATATATGGTGACGAACTTTATGAGATGCAAGAGAAAAGAGACATTGAAATCCAAGAGAGGAGGAAGTCCTTCCACAATATGAAAGAAAAATTAGATACCATAACAAAGAATCAAATGAAACTGTCAGATATGAAGGCTATAAGACAGGAAGTCACATTTAAATACTGGAGCCACTAAACTTAGAAGAGAGATTTAAGTATGGTGATTTTATTTCACTTTTTAACATGTCATAGACCAAAATCTTTTTTTTAAGAAGTGAATTTATGTTGAATTCAATCACACACAAATGATTTTATTCAAGATATAGGTGAATATGTCATGGAACAAATGAAATCATATTTATAAAGTTTTACATATATAATATATAGCAAAATATATGAAAATTTTACCATATTAAGATGATCATTTCTCAGGAAGACAATAAACAAGAAAATTAAAACTAAATTTAGAAATAGAAGAAAGCATATTTTGTAGAATCTAGGAAATATCCTCACATTTCAATGTGGAAGACTTTTTCTCTAATACATACATATGATGTTAATATAATATAATATATAATATAATATAATAAATTAAAAAACTGCTCATTTGATTTTTAGAAAATTGTAGGATAAAAAAATATGATCAAGTTAAATTCTGATTTAAGTATACATCGAGATAATTTCCCTGCTATTCATTAGGATACACACAAATATATTAGTGTATTATTTTGTTTGAATAGTAATGTTAATAAAATAGCTTATGGGACCAGCAGTTAGCATAATGGCTATGTCGCTAGACTCCCATGTAGTAAATTGTGGTTCGAGTCCCAGACCCATTGGCTTAAACTCATGCTGGGTGCGTGTGCGTGCATGCCCAAGATCCTGAGAGAATGGAGGATAAGGGATTGTGGTGTGGCCATCCCCCCGGGGGGTGATTTCTCGCTTTCTGTCTCTCTCTCTCTCTCTGTCTCTCTGGCAAGCACATGCACCTTAGCACAAATTGCCTACTAAAGGAATGCATTATAAAATACATATTGGCACCACCAGATTCACCAGAAACGACAGTTGTAGTACCATTCTAGTTTTCACTTCCACAGTATGTCTGAGATAAAGCCATTATAAAAATAAAGAATTAAATCTGAACTCTAAATTCTATATTTTTAAGATTTATTTTATTTTGTTTATTTACTTATTTATTTTTAAAATTTATACAATCAATGTACATCACTCAGCTTGTAAAATGAATTTACCCAACATTAATAGCTTCTTACCATTCTGATTAAAGATAATATACACGTTATCATCAATCCTATATTAAAAGATCAAACCACAACAGAAGATAAAGTACATGGGACTGAACTAGTGAAATAGCATTTTATGACTTTTGACTCAAATGTTGCTGATTTTCTTCTAGGCTTTGTTGTCTGGTTTTAAAGATTTTTGTCCTCTCTTGAGCTGTCATAGGTTCATGTACCTACTATCTGAACAGAATCTTAATCTGTTTCCTGGCTTTGAGCTTTAAGCAAAGTTCCTTAGCAGTTCTTTTATTTATTGAAGTTAAAATTGCTTTTCTTGAAATTACCAGCTGAACTTGCTATTGAAAGTAGTTAGATTATTTAAGAAATTGTGTCATCAATAAAATGTGGTGGGGGGGAAGGAATGGAAGACAACTGTAGACCGCAGAGATAGTGTGAGAAGAGGGTGGGAAAGGGCAGAGGGTCAGAAATAGGGACATATATATAAATATATATAAAACTAGAAATGGAAAATTATTGATGATAACATGCATGATTAAGTCACTATGCAATATATTCTTGGCTGGAAATGACATTTTGTATGCTGCAACGATGCTTAGGGAATGAACATAAATTAATCAATTTTGAGAAAGACTTTGAAGGAAGAAAAAGAGACTAATCTTTGCTAGCAGATGATATATCACAGAATACTTGGTAGGCAGGGCTGAATTGAGAAGGTTTATGTGTGACTAGTGTGCTGGGCATTTGCTTTTCAACAATTTGAGTACTTGACATGTAAATATTTTCTCAAAAATATTTAAAACCATACAGTTACTGCTGTTATAGAGTCACAAGCAAAATTATACAAAACTATAAGAAATATTTTGAACATTATCTTTAAAATTCAATATTTTGAAATTTGGAAAATTGTTTATTAACTCAAGAACTATGGAGTATGAGCAAAATTTTTTTTTGATATGTAAAGTAAATGTGGAAAAATGTAAAAATTAGTTAATTAATTTTTAAAAAGTTTCAGGAAAAAATAAAAAAGAAGGTCATGTTTAGCATTTAGTGATAATGTGAACCTGAAAAATTGCTTCTCCTTTCCACTAAATGATAACTAAGATTGACAAAATTTTCACACATACCTTATTCAATTACATAAACATGGAATGATTTCAACGTGCTTTTAACAGTAATTCTTAGAAAATTAAAATTTTGATTCATGTGAAGAATGCATCAATATGAAATGTCGCTTCATTACTCATGTAACAAAATAAGAATGTATAAATCAGTGTTTTAATAAACATTACACAATTATTGGGCCTCGAACTAGGAGCCGTGTTTTTGAACTTCTACATATACACTAACTATAGATCTTGTATTACCCATTTTTTAAATTAAACCCGATTACCTCCAATATGCTATTGTAAAAGTTTAAAAAATCATCTCTGATAATTACTGTGCCTGTTGGCATGTCAGTAAAATATGTGTACTTAAATTCTCCTAATACCATTGTCAATATAATTGTCTAACAATCCTTTATGTCTGTCTTTGATTTATACACTAATAAGATGTTTTATGAATTAGAGTTTATTTTATTTAAAATTATTTGCCACAGAGCCATTTATCTACTGTACTATGAGAACTGCAGACATGATGGACAAAAACCATGACGTTTAGCAACTTCCTTCAAACTGTACTTGAAATGGACATGTCTGTTCATTCATATTTAAAGATGGTAGAAATGGCTGTGTTTAAATGTAGCTGATTTCGGTTAAGAGATATGGATGAAAAATAAAAAGTACACGCCTTGTATTTGTAACTACACCATCATCAATTTGGAAAATTAAAACAAAAGTTGGCTCCTAAATTCTCATGACCAAAAACATAAAATTCTCAGACATGCCTAAGAGCAGTATTATAAACAATAAGCTAAAGAGAGAAAGTTATAACAGCTATCACATAGTATAAAACTACTACCACATGTTAGAAAGTTTATATACAACCTGCAGAATAAATAATTCAGCATCCATTTATGTGTGGAAAACCAAGGCCAAGGTGGACATATAATTTTATCAGTGTCACAGTTCATTGCCAGAAAAGCCAAGATTCAAGCCTAGATTTTTCTGATTTCACACTTTACACAATTTCTACTTGATCATATTGTAATCCTATTGTGACATCCCATATTCTAAAAATGTTATCCTTAGAGGTAATATAACATAGCATCCTTATATTAACACACCATGAATTAAGCAAAAAAAAAAAAAAACAAAACACTAATGCTTCTCCTAAATTAATGACCTAACTAGTAAAATAAATTTAAAATTTTTCATAATTTTATATCAGAAAACAAAACAAAACAAAGTGAACCCAAAGTGAAATATATTCAATGGAGAGTTAATATTCTCTCCGTCTAATATTTTTCCTAAATATTAAGCACAATCTTTTAATTATACTGTCCCTATTCTTTCATCTAGTAAATTAAAGCAAATATCCATTTTATAGCTCTACTGACCAACATATAAGGAATTCTTTCCATTTTCCCTGCTGTCTTCCATGGAAGGTACGTGATTAAATTTCCAATAAACTCTGAGTTTAATGTAATCCTCTCTCTTCAATTTCAATATTAGACAAACACATTAGTTTCAAGGTCAACATAGCTTCTGAAATATTTAATAAGTGATGGAAAGTCTTTCCTCTTACCTGTAAAAACAAACTGCTCACTCAATTATGTTGTATTATGAATACTATACCTTTGAATTCTTATACCAGCTTTTTAGGCTTCTAGAGTCCACAGGGATGTCCCAATGAGGAAGGCCATTTGTTGAAAATGATTGCCTGAAGAAACTTTGTTCTTCTTTTTTTTAGATCTCCCACTGGCCCCCTGGAACAATCTAAATAAAATCTAATGACATCGGGCATAGTCTCTGATGCTAAATAGCTATGTGCCAATGGGACAATAACCTAAATTCTCTTAAATATAATTTTTATTTCCTGGAAATTTAACTTATACAATTTCTGAAAATCCTATGAATACTTACATTGTAGAATTAAAGGGAAGTATAACTGTGATTGAATTTACACTCTTTATTGAGGTCTACTTTTTAAACTTTAATGTGTTATACTTCTAATATTATGAGAAGTAAATTTAAACTCTGATAGTATAGTGGAGGAGTAAGATATGGATAGGAAGTTTTCACAGGCAAGATGAAGAAGTATACAAATAATAATACTCT
>NW_006159998.1:0-260 GCF_000334495.1 Tupaia belangeri chinensis | reverse complement strand
AAAAAAATTAACAAACCTTCTTGGCTCAATTATGGTGGCACAAATAGTAGAGTGCCTTGGCATGTGTATGAGTCCATGTGGGAGACTAGGTTTGAATAATGGAGCAATTTGAAAGGCCAGGCATAGTAGTGTGCGGTGGTAATCTTAGCTAAAAGTAAAATCATGTCATGAATAGCTATTTCTCTTTCTCTCCCTACTTCTCCTGAATTCTCTTTTTCATTAAAAAATAGTAAATGCTGGGACCAGCAGTTAGCATAATG
>NW_006159997.1:59655-60568 GCF_000334495.1 Tupaia belangeri chinensis | reverse complement strand
AGAATGCAGAAGGGAGTTGAAAGAAAATCCATTTTTAGACAGAAAGCCAAAGGGAATCCACGGTCAGCCAGATAGCTCCTGGCATAGACTGCGTCTCATGACTGTTTGGTGACATTCCACAGTCAAAATACTGTCTAACTATTAAGTTAATTATAGCTATCAGTCTTGTACCAGGAATACAGCCTACAAAGAATGTCATGTATATCGTATACTGTTTTCTATAGCTAAGCTCACTACTTATTTGATTTAATTTAGAATAAATGGATTCTGCTTTGGCACAGTTTTGCTTCTGCTCCAAGAGAGCTTTAGTCCCCTCTTTTAACTTTTCTTCATCTCTTGCCTCAATTCTTTGTGACAGCCTACCTTTGAGCCCTGAGTTTCTCACAAATAACCCTTCAAAATGATGACATACCAGCAATACGAGACACCATTAAACACCGAAATATCTAAATAATTGGTACTCCAGAATGTGAAGAATATGACTATAGCATCAAAAACCTATCCCATGAAATACTTGAAGAAAGCTTTACAAATCTGGAGAAACATGCAGACATCAGACCCAACAAATACAAAGGACCCCAAATGGAATAAACCTAAGAAGATTCTCACAAGGGTTCATCACAGCCAGAATGATCAAAATTGAAAACAATGTTCTAAAAATGGCAAGAGAGAAATGCATAGTTATTTACAAATCATTATCCTACTAGGCTAACATCAGACCTCTCCACTAAAACAATGCAAACAAGGAAAGAATGGGACGAAATATTCAAAACACTGAAAAACAATTTCAACCAATACTAAACCCTGTGAGATTATCCTTCAAATATATAAAAAACAAAACAAAACAAAAACAAACAAACAAAAAAAAACACAAAAATATCATTCCCGGACTAAAAAAAAAAAAAAAAACCGA
>NW_006159997.1:54881-59285 GCF_000334495.1 Tupaia belangeri chinensis | reverse complement strand
TAAGTCAGTAAATATCAATAATTGTGTAGAATGTTAGTGGATTAAATGCTCTAATTAAAAGACACATATTGGCTAAAGTGATTTAAAATAAAAAGTCCTCTATATGCTGCCTACAAGAAACATAAACACACATCATGGGTAAAGATATACATAGACTGAAAGTAGAGGGCTGGAAAAAGATATTCCATACAAATGGAAATTTTAAAAAGGCTGGAGTCATGATAGTGATATCAGACAAAATAGACTTTATGACAAAAACCATAAGAACAGTTAAAGAAGGAAATCAGAGGGCCAGCAGGTGGCATAGTGGGTAAGTTACTGGATACCTACAAGGTTGACCATGGTTTGTGATCCAGATGTGGCTTGCTTTCTCACTTCTCTCTCTCTCTCTTTCACACTCTCTCTCTAGTGAGCACAGAGACCCTATACTAAATTTAAAAAAAATAATAAATCAAATTAAATAAATAATTTATTTTATAAAAAAGACACTGTGTAGTATTAAAAGTATTATTCATCAAGAAAATAAAGTACTTATAAATATCTATTCACTCAACACTGGAGCGCTCAAATACGTGAAAGAAAGCCTGCTAGATCTAAAGGGAGAGATGGACAGCAATACACTAATCAATGGGGATCTTAACATCCCACTGTCTCCTTTGAACAGATCATCTAGACAAAAAATAAGCAAAGAGATACAAGATCTAAACAATACCATAAATTGAGTGGGTTTGACAGACACCTATAGAACTTTCCAACCAATAACCACAAAATACACATTTTTCAGACCCCCATATGGAACATTTATGAAGATGGACCACATAATAGGACACAAAACAATTCAAAGGTACAGAAATTATATCCAGCAACTTCTCTTACCACAATGAAAACAAACTTGAGATTAACTTCAGAGAAAATCCTTGAAAATACACAAACATATAAACACTAAATAACCTGCTACTTAATGTGGTCACAACCACTGAAGAAATAAAGACTAACCAAAAAATGTATTCAAACTAATGATAATGAACGAGTTTTCATAACCTATGGGACACTGTGAAAGCAGTCATAAGAAGTAATTTCATAGTAATTAGTGCTCACAAGAAAAAAATAAAAGTGGGAAAATAGAAAACTAAAGACACACCTCAGCGAACTGGAAAAATCACCACAAGAAAACTCCAAAAAAATAACAAGAGAAAAGAAACAATAAAGATTCAAGTAGAAATAAATAAAATAGGAAATAAACTATGCAGAAAATAAATGAAACCATCATTGGTTCATTAAGAAGATAATGAAACAGTGTGTGACACACTGTTAACTAGATTAATCGAGAAGAAAAGAGAAAGGAAAGGAGCCAGGAACTCCACTCGACAACTGGGCCAGGAACTGCGAGGGAGGACTGTCCCCTGAAGCTCCAGTCCCAGGATCCCCATGCTAGAAACCACTCTATCAGCCAGGAAAGCCCTCAGCCCTACAGACAAACACTCCAATCCCATCTATTGACACCTGGGCCAGGAACTGCAAGTGAGGACTGTCCCCTGAAACTCCAAGCCCAGGACCCCCAAGCCAGAAACCCCTCTATCAGCCAGGAAGGCCCTCAGCCCTACCAGACACCCCACTTCCACCTCTCGACCCCTGGGCCAGGAACTGTAAGAGAGGACTGCTCCTTGAATCTTCAGTTCCAGGATTCACAAACCAGAAACACCTCAATCAGCCAGGTACAATTTTTTTCTCCTTCTCCTTTTCTTTCATTTGTAAATTTCTCTCTTATTACCACATAGGAAGGCCCTCAGCCCTACATACAGACACGTAACTCCCGTCTCTCCACTCCTGGGCCAGGAACTGCGAGAAAGTACTGTCCTCCAAAGCTCCAGTCCCAGAACCCCCAATCCAGAAACTACTCAATCAGCCAGGAAGGCCCTCACCCCTACAGACAGACACCCAAACTCCCATCTCTCGACCCCTGGGCAAAGAACTGCGAGGTAGGACTGTCCCCCTAGCTCCAGTCCCAGGACCCCCAAGCCAGAAACCCGTCTATCAGCCAGGAACACCCTCAGGTCTACAGACACCTTACTAACATCTCTCGACCCCTGAGCCAGGAACTGTGATGAAGGGCTGTCCCCTGAAGTTTAAGTCCCAAGACCATCAAGACAGAAACCCCTCTATCAGCCAGGAAGGCCCTCAGCCCTAGAGACAGACACTCCACTCCCATCTCTCGACACCTGGGCCAGGAACTGTAAGGGAGGACTGTCCCCCCAAAGCTCCAGTCCCAGGACCCCAAGCCAGAAAACCCTCTATCAGTCAGGAAAACCTCAACCCTACAGACAGACACCCCACTCCCATCTCTTGACCCCTGGGCCTGGAACTGTGAGAAAGGACTATCTCCCTAAAGCTCCAGTCACAGGCCTCCAAGCCAGGAAGGCCCTCAGACCTACAAGACATCCCACTCCCATCTCTCGACCACAAGGCCTGGAACTGCGAGGAAGCACTGTCCCCCCAAAGCTCCAGTCCCAGGGACCCCAAACCAGAAACCCCTCTATCAGCCAGGAAGGACTTCAGGCCCAGAGACACCACACTCTCATCTCTTGGCCCCTGGGACAGGAACTGAGAGAGAGGACTGATCCCTGAAGCTACAGTCCTAGGACCACCAAGCCAGAAATCCCTCTATCAGCCAGGCAGGCCCTCAGCCCTACAGACAGACACCCCACTCCCATCTCTAGACCCCTGGGCTAGGAACTGCGAGAGAGGACTGTCCCCCAGAATCTCCACTCCCAAGACCCCCAAGACAGAAACCCCTCTATCAGACAGGAAGACCCTAGGCCCAACAGAAACCCCACTCCCATCACTTGACACCTGGGCCAGGAACTGCAAGGGAGGACTGTCCCCTGAAGATCCAGTCCCAGGACTCCCAAGCCAGAAATGCCTCTATCAGCCTGGAAAACCTTTAGCCCTACAGATAGACACTCCACTCCCATCTCTCAACACCAGGGCCAGGAACTGCAAGGGAGGACTGTCCCCTGAAGATCCAGTCACAGGACACCAAGCCAGAAAGCCCTCTATCAGACAGGAAAGCACTCAGCCCTAGAGACAGCCACCCCATTCCCATCTCACAACCCCTAGGGCTGCAAATGTGAGGGAGGACTGTCCCCTGAAGCTCCAGTCCCCAAACCCCCGAGCCAGAAACCCCTGTATCATCCAGGAAGACCCTCAGCCCTTCAAACAGACATCCCACTCCCATCTCTCGACCCCTCAGCCAGGAACTGTGAGGGAGAACTGTCCCCCGAAGCTCCAGTCCCAGGACACCCAAGCCAGAAACCCCTCTATCAGTCAGGAAAGCCATTAGTCCTACAGACAGACACCTCACTCCCATCTCTCAACCCATGGGAAAGGAACTGCAAGGGAGGATTGTACCCAAAGCTCCAGTCCCAGGACCCCCAAGCCAGAAACCCCTCTATCAGCAAGGAAGGCCCTCAGCCCTACAGACAGACACCCACTCCTATCTCTCGACCCCTAGACCTGGAACTGTGAGGAGTGTACCCTCGAATTTCCAGTCCAAGGAACCCCAAGCCAGAAATCCCTCTATCAGCCAGGAAGGACCTCAACCCCATGGACATCACACTCCCATTTCTCGAACCCTGGGCCAGGAACTGCAAGGGAGGACTGTCCCCCAAAGCTCCAGTCCCAGGATCCCCATGCCAGAAACCACTCTATCAGCCAGGAAAGCCCTCAGCCCTACAGACAGACACCCAAATCCCATCACTCGACCCCTGGGTCAGAAACTACGAGGGAGGACTGTGTCCTGAAACTCCAATCCCAAGACCCCCAAGCCAGAAACCCTTCTATCAGCCAGGAAGGCCCTCAGCCCTACAAACAGTCAACCCGCTCCCATCACTCGACCCCTGGGCCAGGAACTGAGAGGGAGGACTGTCACCCGAAGCTCCATTCTCAGGACCCGCAAGTCAGAAATCCCTCTATCAGCCAGGAAGGCCCTCAACCCTACAGACACCCCACTCCAATCTTTCAACTCCAGGGCCAGGAACTGCGAGGGAGAACTGTCCCCCAAAGCTCCAGTCCCAAGACACCAAGCCAGAAACCCCTCAATCAGCCAGGAAAGTCCTCAGCCCTACAGACAAGACACCACACTCCCATCTCTCGACCCCTGGGCCAGGAACTGTAAGGGAGGACTGTCCCCCAAAGTTCTAGTTCCAGGACTCACAAACCAGAAACACCTCAGTCAGCCAGGTACACTTTTTTTCTCCTTCTCCTTTTCTTTCATTTGTAAATTTCTCTCTTCTCATTACCACATAGGAAGGACCTCAGCCCTATATACAGAAAGGCTACTCCCATCTCTCAACCCCTGGGCCAGGAAATGCAAGAAAGGACTGTCTCCCCAAAGCTCCAGCCCCA
>NW_006159997.1:51519-54845 GCF_000334495.1 Tupaia belangeri chinensis | reverse complement strand
ACACCCCATTCCCATCTCTCGACACCAGGGCCAGGAGCTGTGAGTGAGGACTGTCCCCCGAAGCTCCAGTCCCAGGACCCCATGCCAGAAACCCCTCTATCAGCAAGGAAGGCCCTCAGGCCTACAGACAGACACCCCACTCCCATCTTTTGACCCCTGAACCTGGAACTGTGAGGAAGGAGTGTACCCCTGAAGCTCCAGTCCCAGGAACCCGAAGCCAGAAACCCCTCTATCAGCCAGGAAGGACCTCGGGCCCAGAGACACCACACTCTCATCTCTCGAACTTTGGGCCAGGAACTGTGAGGGAGGACTGATCCCTGAAGCTACAGTCCTAGGACCACCAAGCCAGAAACCCTCTATCAGCCAGGCAGGCCCTGAGCCCTACAGACAGACACCCCACTCCCATCTCTAGACCCCTGGGCCATGAACTGTGAGAGAGGTCTGTCCCCCAGAATCTCCACTCCCAAGACCCCCAAGCCAGAAACCCCTCTATCAGTCAGTAAGGCCCTAGGCCCAATAGACACCCCACTCCCATCACTCGACACCTGGGCCAGGAACTGAGAGTGAGGACTGTCCCCTGAAGATCCAGTCCCTGGATCCCCAAGCCAGAAATGCCTCTATCAGCTAGGAAAGTCTTCAGCCCTACAGACAGACACCTCACTCCTATCTCTCGACACCAGGGCCAGGAACTGCGCATGAGGACAGTCCTCTGAAGCTCCAGTCACAGGACATGAAGCCAGAAACCCCTCTATCAGACAGGAAGGCCCTCAGACCTACAGACAGCCACCCCACTCCCATCTCTTGACACCAGGGCCAGGAGTTGTGAGGGAGGACTGTCTCCTGAAGCTCCAGGCACAGGACATAAAGCCAGAAACCCTTCTATCAGACAGGAAGGCCCTCAGATCTAAAGACAGCCACCCCAGTCCCATCTTTCGACCCTGAGGCCTGGAACTGCGAGGAAGCACTGTTCCCGTGAAGCTCTAGTCCCAGAACTCCAAGACAGAAACCTCTCTATCAGCCAGGAAGGCCCTCAGCCCTACAAACAGACACCCCACTCCCATCTCTCAACACCAGGGCCAGGAACTCCAAGTGAGGACTGTCCCCTGAAGCTCCAGTTCCAGGACTCACAAACCAGAAACACCTCAATCAGTCAGGTACACTTTTATTTTCTCCTTCTCCTCTTCTTTCATTAGTAAATATCTCTCTTCTCATTATGGGAAGGCTCTCAGCCCTACAGACAGACATTCCACTCCCATCTCTTGACCCCTGGTTCAGGAAATGCAAGAGAGGACTGTCCCCTGAAGCTACAGTCCCAGGCACTCCCATCTCTCGACCCCTGGTTCAGGAAATGCAAGAGAGGACTGTCCCCTGAAGCTACAGTCCCAGGACCCCCAAGCCAGAAATGCTTGTATCAGCCAGGAAGGCCCTGAGCCATACAGTCATCCCACTCCCATCTCTCAACACCTGGGCCAGGAACTACGAGGGAGGACTGTCCCCTGAAGCTCCTGTCCCAGGACCCCCAAGCCAGAAATGCTTGTATCAGCCAGGAAGGCCCTGAGCCATACAGTCATCCCACTCCCATCTCTCGATCCCTGGACCAGGAAGTGTGAGGGAGGGCTGTCCCCCGAAGCTCCAGTCCCAAGACCCCCAAGCCAGAAATCCCTCTATTAGCCAGGTACACTTTTTTTCCCTTCTCTTCTTCTTTCATTAGTAAATTTCTCTCTTCTCATTACCACATAGGAAGGCCCTCAGCCCCACAGACAGTCACTCCGCTCCGATCTCTTGATCCCTGGGCCAGGAAGTGTGAGTGAGGACTGTCCCCCAAAGCTCCAGTCCCAGAACCCCCAAAACAGAAACCCCTCTATCAGTCAGGAAGTCCCTGAGTCCTACAGACACCCCACTCCCATCTTTCGACCCCTGAGCCAGGAACTGCAAGGGAGGACTGCCCCTCAAATTTCCTGTCCCAGGACCCCCATGCTAGATACCCCTGTATCAGCCGGGAAGGTCCTCAGCCCTACAGACACCCCAGTCCCATCTTTCAACCCCTGGGCCAGGAACTGCGGGGGGGACTGCCTCCCGAAGTTTCAGTCCCAGAACTCCCAAGCCAAAAACAACTCTTTCAGACAGCTGAAGAGAATACTTTTCCTTTGATCACATTTCTAAACAGAAAAGAAGAGAGACTTTGGCAGTCTTCCTTCCTCAGCAAAAAGGAAACACTCTTTACTCTTTCTCCTATTTGAGCAATCTTAGGTATTTCAAAGAGAACACATCTCCCAATGGTTAGAAGTAGAAGAAGAAACTCAGGTCTGAAAAATGCAAGAAATATATCTCCATCAAAAGAACACAGTAACTCCCTTCCTTTTCTTGAAAATATAGAAGACGTTACCAAAATCTCCAAAATAGAATTTAGAACATTCATGTTGAACAAATACAATGAGCTGGAATAGAAAAGAGACAATGAACTAAAGAAGATGAGAGAGTCCTTCCACGATATGAAGGAAGAAATGGACATGCTAAGAAAGAATAAGATGGAACTATTAGAAGTGAAGTCTGTAATACAAAAAATCAAAAACTCTCTCGAAAGTATTAAAAGTTGACTAGACCATGCTGAAGATCGAATCTCTGATGTAGAAGATAAAACTTCTGACCTAGAGACAACCACCAAAAAGAGAACATAACAAAAAAAACATAAGAGTAACATACGAGAAATACTAGATTCCATTAGACATCCTAACATCTGAATAATTGGTATCCCAGAAGATGAAGAAACTAATAAGGGCATGGAAAACCTATTCCATGATATATTGGAAGAAAATTTCCCAAGTCTAGAGAGGCACTCAAGCATCCAGACCCAAGAAATACAAAGGACCCCAAATAGAATCAACCCAAGAAGATCTTCCCCAAGGCACATCATAACCAGACTGGCTAAGACCACAGATAAAGATAAGATACTTAAACTGGCAATAGAGAAATGACAAGTGACATACAAAGGTCATCCCATCAGGCTGACACTGGACTTCTCCACAGAAACAATGCAAGCAAGGAAAGAATGGAAAGATGTATTTAAAATGATAAGATAGAAACAATTTCAACCAAGATTGTTGTATCCTGCTAGATTATCCTTCATATGGGAAAAAAAAGATTAAAATCTTCGCAGACAAACAAAACCTGAAAGAATTTGCCAGCTCCAGGCCAGCTCTCCAAGAAACCCTGAAGAAAGTATTGTTCCAGGAAAACAAAAGAAGTAACAGCCAGGAACAAAGGAGTAAAAGGCAATTAAGACAATGGTCAACTTAAACGTTGGGACAGATCCAGTAACATCGATA